>NC_073395.1:12736963-13036963 GCF_028641065.1 Leucoraja erinaceus
GAGGTTCTTACTGAGGTAGAAGTTGATATGCACCATAACTAACCTCTCAAATCACTTCATCACCACAGACGTTAGTGCCATCGGTCGGTAGTCATTGAGGCACGTCACTTTACTCTTATTATTGATGCCCTTTTAAAGCAGGTGGGAACCTCAGAATCTTTGTGGTTCCCAGTGGGACAGAGGCTTTGGAGAGGGTGCAGAGGTTTGTCAGGATGCTACCTGGATTAGAAGTTTTCAACCACAAGGAGAAGTTGGATAGACTTTGTGCGATCGTTTCGCTGAACACCTTCGCTCAGTCTGCCGGGGCCTACCTGATCTCCCGATTCGAAACAGTTTAATTCCCCTTCCCATTCCCACACTGACCTTTGTGTCCTGGGCCTCCTCCATTGTAAGAGTGAAGTCAAATGCAAATTGGAGGAACAGCATCTCATATTTTGCTTGTGCAGCCTATAACCCAGTGGTATGAATAATGATTTTTCTAGCTAAAAGCAACTCTCTCTCCCCTCTCTCTCCGACCCCCCCCCCCCAACCCACGTTTGTTGTGTTAGTTTCAAAGTCATTTTGTTTCATTGTCTGTAACTCGGTTTCACCTAGCCCACAGCTAACAATGGCCGGTTTCCTTTATGATTGTTGCTCTTTTTGCATATCTTTCATTCATAGAAACATAGAAACATAGAAATTAGGTGCAGGAGTAGGTCATTCGGCCCTTCGAGCCTGCACCGCCATTCAATATGATCATGGCTGATCATCCAAGTCAGTATCCCGTACCTGCCTTCTCTCCATACCCCCTGATCCCCTTAGCCACAAGGACCACATCTAACTCCCTCTTAAATATAGCCAATGAACTGGCCTCAACTACCCTCTGTGGCAGAGAGTTCCAGAGATTCACCACTCTCTGTGTGAAAAAAGTTCTTCTCATCTCGGTTTTAAAGGACTTCCCCCTTATCCTTAAGCTGTGACCCCTTGTCCTGGACTTCCCTAACATCGGGAACAATCTTCCTGCATCTAGCCTGTCCAACCCCTTAAGAATTTTGTAAGTTTCTATAAGATTCATTTGTTCTATATCTCTCTCTATCCTTGCCTTTCCCCAGACTCTCAGTCTTAAGATGGGTCTCGACCCGAAACGTCACATATTTATTTTCTCCAGCGACCCGCCTGCTGAGTTACTCCAGCTTTTTGTGTCTATCTCCGGTTTAAACCAGCATCTGCAGTTCTTTCCTACACAATACCTTTTTGCTGACTGTTTCTAGGAGTTCCCTCAGCACCTGCCACAGGCATGGGCTGGCAGCTGTGATCCATTGAAAACAGCCACATCAGGCCACGATTGAGAGAAAATTCATGTTAAATGTGGGGTGAGCCGAAATGTGGCCGAAATCCAACTTAATTTAAATTAACCAACCTTTTTACCAAAGATAGACACAAAAAGCTGGAGTAACTCAGTGGGACAGGCAGCGTCTCTGGAGAGAAGGAATGGATGAAGACTTGGGTCGATATCCTTCTTAAACCAGCATCTGCAGTTCCTTCCGACACAACCTTCTTACCAAATTGGTCAAGTTCCCATCTTTGGTGAATGGTTGTCCCTTCTCCTTCATAGCCAGCCCCTCAGTTTCAAGGATAACATGCTTCCGCTCCAGTTCTGCCAGTTCCCTCAAAAAATAGGCAAATTTCCTCAAACATTTTTTTTCCTTCTCGGAGTTTGGATTTATTTTCTCCGGTGTCCAGAAACTGTGGTTGTGGGAAACGTTGGGTGGGACACATTGAATCACACTGATCCAACCACAGTAATTGCACGACAAGTTCAGTGGAGGTACTATGGATAGACACCAAAAGCTGGAGTAAGTCAGCAGGACAGGTAGCATCTCTGGAGAGAAGGAATGGGTGACGTTTCAGGTCAAGACCTTTCTGCAGACATACTGGTACAATGGACGTGTCTTTGGTTGCACTACAAACTTCAGGTTTATTTTACACCGGCATTATGGTTATTAATTGTTGGATTTTTAATTATTATATTTCTCTGTGTGTATTGCATTTATTAGTGTTATGCTGCTGTATGTAAACATTTTTATTTGTTGGCTCATATGACAATTAAAACCCTGGGCTAAACGATCCCCATTGCCTTTTTTTTGGATAGAATGTAAAGCAAATGCAAGCACCAATTTATAATCCAACAAACACATGAGGAGTTAGCTTCCTTATCTTTTATTACCAATGCATTAGTTATCGGACACATATACAAAGTCAGCAATTCACATTTTCTACTGATAACATTGATCAGAGTTTTAAATAATAATAATAATAATAATAATAATGCATTATTTTACAGAAATATCGGGTGGGCAGGTCGAGTTGGCTGGAAGCTACAGTAGGGGGCACGTATGCTGCGTGTACGATCGTGAAATTCAGCCCTTACCTGGGGGCAGAGGAGAGATTGGAAAACCCACATTACTGACAAACAGAATCAGATCTAAAAGGCGATGCCTTGCACAGGAGATTGAACAGCTCTGGAGAAATAAGTGACGGGCGATCTTTAAAATTACAATGGGGTTGTGATATGATGGGTAATGTGATTTGTGAAGCAGTCTGAAAGTACAATTTGCTAATATATAGAGTAACCTTCAATAAATAACAGGACAAAGAATGTTACTCAAAGAGCAAACAGAACGTGGAAGTCAGGACCATATGCAATAATGAACATGGCTTGTACGCACGAGAGGAGAACTGAAAGTGTTCATGTTAGAGAAAGATGCACTGACATGGTGAAGTAAACCAGGATGTGAGGAGACTGGTGGTGACGCAAACCCTGCTATCATCCCATTGAGACAAACTGCTCATTCTATGCTGGAACATTGCTCTACATAAAACTAATACGATACCCAATGATTCCCAAGTTAATTTTGATAACTGGTCAGCAACCTAGCATAGCACTAAATTGGGTAACACAACGAGAAACTATCTGCCAAGCCCTTTGCAGGTGAAGTCTCACCACCCATCCATGGCTAGATTCAATGCTCTTCCCCGGCGTGCTGTCATGGCAAGGCTCACCGCTGTCCTGGGTTGTCATAAAAAGCCAGTTCAGCTGCCCTCCCACACAATTTACAGGATTCTCATAGACACACACACACACACCCCTACAGAAATAAATTACAACTTCAGATGTTCTTGATCATGTTCCCCTTCATCTCGCCCTTCAACAATTTGTACTTTGCATTTTGTCTTGACCTTCTGACTCACCCTGTGGGGAATTGCTTCCCCCGAGAGCAAAGGTGTCTCAGCCAGATTGGTGACTACTTACCACACAGGGGGCTGGTAAGTCCTTGGTGATATGACCATGGTTAGTTTCACAGGCAAAGCTGGGTCTGTCCACATGTGTACTCACACACACACACACAGAAGGGCGGCATGGTGGCACAGCGGTAGTGTTGCTGCCTTACAGTGCTTGCAGCGCCAGAGACAGGGTTCGATCCCGACTACGGGTGCTGTCTGTACGGAGTTTGTACGTTCTCCCCCTGACAGTGGGTTTTCTCCGAGATCTTCAATTTCCTCCCAAAATCCGCTGGTTTGTAGGTTAATGCGTTTGGTTATAATGTAAAATTGACCTTAGTGTGTAGGATAGTGTTAATGTGCGGGGATTGCATTCGGCGTGGACTCGGTGGGCCGAAGGGCCTGTTTCCACGCTGTATCTCTAAACTAAATATACACACCCACACAACCCTGTTGTCACCTGCAAGAGGAGGTCTAGCTGATTTATCTGCCTTAATCCACTTGCAATAGAGGGAAGGCAGAGTCCAGCTGCAGTTGGGCACTGAAGCCAGACTCAGTGAACATCACATCCCACGGACTCTGATACACAGAGTTGAACTGAATGGTGGACGCATCACTGAACACTGGTCCAGAATGTGTTTGGTTCTGCTTTCCTTATCAAAAAGGGTGCAGTTTAGTTTAGTTTAGAGATACAGCACGGAAACAGGCCGTTCGAACCAGCAAGTACGTGCCATCCAGCGATTCCCGCACAATAGTATAATCACCCACAAGGGACTATTTACAATTTTACCAAGCCAATTAACCTACAAACCTGCATGTCTTTGGAGTGTGGGAGGAAACCGGAGCACCCGGGGAAAACCTGTGCAGGTCACGGGGAGAACGTACAAACTCTGTACAGACAGCACCTGTAGTGATGATCCAACCTGGGTCTCTGGCGCTGTTAGGCAGCAAGTCTACCGTTGCACCACCGTGCTGCCCCTGCTAAGCAGGTTTCCGCCAAACATCTTACCTATTACTGTTTTTAGATATTCTGATAACGTGCCTTAAATTCTTTTTAATTGCCACTAACATGCCAACGTCCGTGGTTAGTGGCAACACTGAGTCTTTGAACGTGGGACTGAAGCTCTGTAACGATGGGACACCATGAGCACAGGTCAATGTGAGGAAGTGCATATCCACGCATTGCTCCTGCTCCCAATAGCTGCAGCTTCAAGCATTTTCAAGCTGGGCTGCCAACGCTAATTATCCCCGGTGGTTTCACCTCCCTCCTCTCCCCACACTTGCCCAGCCACGGTATTCCTGCAGAATATGTTAAAATAAACTGAAAGAAATATGTGACTTTTACCACACTTAGTTATTCTTTCTTTAGGAGTCACTTACAGCAGTATCCAGGCAAGGCAATTCCTGGACTGTCATGGATGAACTGATGGAGTTGACAGTAAGGCAAGGCCAATGTTTGACAGACCATTATAGTCTACTTAGCCAGATTCCTTTAGATCACGTTTGGAGTTTGGGAAGGCCAATAGGTTACTTCAGTACATAACCTTACTAAAAATGAATAATTGATGCGTTTTCAAAGGCCAGGTCTATACTCCTATCCCTTGAAGTATGGGCAGGTATGAATGAAGCCACTGGTATCCTCTGATACGATGGTCCAGATCACCGACAGATCTTAACTTCATCCAAAACCAAGAGTACTAGATGAAATGAATAGCGGAATATCTTCAATGGAAAGCTGATTGGTTTGGACCCTGTGGCTGGCGTTCTGAGTTCCTCCTCAACGCAGGCATGTACAGAGTGACACAAAGTGTGAGTTGAGGTAGCTGAGGCAGGTACTATCGCAGCGTTTAAGAAATGTTTAGACAGGTACATGGATAGGACAGGTTTAGAGGAATATATGGACCAAATGCAGGCAGGTGGGACTAGAGTAGACGGGACATGTTGGCCTATGTGGGCAAGTTGGGCTGAGGAGCCTGTTTCCACGCAGAAAGACTCAATAATTCTATTACTCTAAATGCTTTCTGCTGCACTGTGACTAAGTGCTGGAGTGACTCAGCGGGTCGGGCAGTATCTCCGGAGAACATGGATAGGTGATGTTTCGGGTTGAGACTCTTCTTCAGACTGGTTTCCAAAGATGCTGCCCGACCTGCTGAGTTACTCCAGCACTTTGTGTCCTTTTGTGCATTAATCAGCATCTGCAGTTCTTTGTTTTTACATGTACAGAGTGTGCAGACTCGTCTGTTCGAAGCTGACTCGTGGGATTACAGCCCACAGGACATTCTCGGGACAGTGGGAGTGAGGGACTGCACTCCCTTATAGCCTTGTGATCAAAAACACAGGAACAAAAAAAAAAGAGGCCTTTATCATCAAATGCAACTGGAATTCCTCCCAGCACAGAGATTCCTTGCCTTTAGTATTCAGTTATCTCTCCAAAGGCAATGACTGAAATGGGGGGGAGATACTCATCCTCTGGAACCATGAGGCACATTAACATTAGAGTTCAGGGCTCTTTATAGCAATTAAAGTGCTCTGTTTGCAACAGTTACAGGAATGTTTTCCTCCAGTGCCAGCCTTTTCTGTTTGTTACAGGTACAGCTTTTGATAAACACAGATTTTTTTCAAGAATGGGAATACCGATTCTCCTCCCCACCCACAAACCTTCTACTCCCGCTTCCCACCCTTGTGGCAACCCGGACCATCGACTTGTTACAACCAGTCTCTCTGAGAAGGCCGATGGGGAGCAGGTCAATTTCAGGGCATGGCTGGTATATGGGTGTCAGGGTTATGGGGAGAAGGCAGGAGAATGGTATTAGGAGGGAAAGGTAGATCAGTCATGATTGAATGGCAGAGTACACTTGATGGGCCGAATGGCCTAATTCTGCTCCTATCACTTATGAACGTATACTCTTACTATGGAATATTGCTGTGCAGTTTAGCCAAAGGAGGTGGCAGGAGGGAGGGGCAATCTCTGATTCTCCCTCACTTAGTGGGCGGGGAGACAGGGGAACAAAGGCTCTATTTCAAGGACACACACTTCCCTCCCGACCCAACTATCGTCAAATTGAAACAGCATCAAGTTTCAGTCAAGAAGTAATCAAAATATAATCGAGTATTTTTTTTGGTCGCGCTCAGGTGGGTTTTGACAGTAAGCCAGGCTGCAAGTAGCATTGAGTAGACCCACATACCCTAAAGCTCCTGTCCCACTTAGAAGACCTAAACAGCAACCTCTGGTGACCTTGCCCGCCACCCAAGGTTTCCATGAGGTCACCGGAGGTTTTGGTCACTCTCCCTAATGGTCGAAAGTGGTTTTCCGCGTGGTCGAGGCTTCATCTAGGTTGCTGCTATTTTTTCATCATGATTAAAACTGGCCTCGACTAAAAATAAGTTGCCGTTTTAAAAATCGATATTTTTTTAGTCGTAGGTCTAGTCGAAGCCGGTTTTCTTCATAGACGAGGAAGGTTTTCAACATATGCGTGGGAGGTGGTAGGAGGTTGCAGGTCACGTCGACCTTGATTTTTTTTTTGGGTGGCGGGCAAGGTCACCTGTTTAGGTCTCCTAAGTGGGACAGGGGCTTAAGACACCTCTCCTCAAAACACTGGGCTCCTCCACCAGTCACCCCTGCACTTGCATGTGGGTGAACTTGCAGTCTCCCTGCGGTGCAGAAGGGGACAGACGTCAGCAGTGAATTATCCAGCGGTCTTACAGATATCTTTTTAAGCTGTTGTGGAGGATCACTAGTGAGCAAACGAGAGAGGAACGGCAGAGAGAAGTAGCAGACAGGGAGCCACCAGGGCAATGCAACTAACGTATTTGGACTCGTGGGACACAGGAGAGACACGATCAAAACAGAGGGATGTGTGAAATTCATACTCTCAACACACTCCACAGCCCCCGATGGGATTCAGAGGTTTTCTTCAGTTTACCCGCAAAATAAAAAGGAACAGAATATTTACACAGACAGGGTACAAATAAAGGGAGGCAAACTCCCCGTGGAATATTCTAAACCAACTACGTTTTAAACCAGTAGGTTCTGGTGAACAGCTGACAGTGTAATCACTTCTTGGTAAAGGTACAATTTATTTACACACATCCAACAGGCAAAAATACTCTTCATTATCTATGTGACTTCTGTATAACGCAATCAATACTATTTTCTTCTGCCAGGGTCGACTGGCATGACCTTTAGGCAGAAGATAGACAGAAAATGCGGGAGTAACTCAGCGGGTCGGGCAGCACCTCTGGAGAAAAGGAATAGGTGAGGTTTCAGGTCAAGACCCTTCTTCAGCTCCTTCCACAGTCTGAGGAAGGGGCTCGACCTGAAACGCCACCTATTCCATTTCTCCGGAGATGCTGCCTGACCCGCTGAGTTACTCCAGCCACTTTGTGTCTATCTTCGGTGTAAACCAGCATCAGCAGTTCCTTCCTACACAATGACCTTTCGGCAGTTGGTTTGTTGTCCACCCCCATTCAGTGTCTCATGGTCGTTCGTCATGTCATGGCATGGCGGTTCGGAGGCCCCTCCCCACACAACATGTCGGGGGTGGTGGGGAAGGGTTCCCGCCTCTGGGAAAGCCAACGCTACACGTCGATGCCCTTGACCAGCGAGGTCTCCAGCGTGATGTTGAAGTCGTGCAGTGTCTGGAGGACACGGATCAGCGTGTTGACGGTGGCGCGGTCACGGAGCAGGGCGCCATCCTCGTACATCCTGGAGATGACCGGGCACTCTGCCAGCAACGGGATCCACTGGTGGAGCAGATGATCCCTGCGTCGGAGAGAGAGGGAGGAATGAACATAAGAGCAAAGAGAGGGAATGAACAAACCAACATCACTGCACATCTCCCATTGTTGTCTTTCTGTCCTGGGCCTCCTCCATTGACTGAGCGAGGCCCAGTGCAAATTGGAGGAACAACACCTCATATTTCACTTGGGCAGCTTACATCCCACCCCAGCAGTCTGAATATGGACTTCTCTAACTTCAAGTAACCCTTGCCTTCCCTCTCTCTCCATCCCTCCCCCCTTCCCAATTCTCCAACTAGTCTGACCTTGTTTACATTGTATCTATTTGCTTTGTTGTTACATTCTCCTAGCTAACATTGATCTATTCCACATGTTCCTTGATCTCCACACACTTGTCTCGTTTTCACACCTTACACTTCCTTATCTCTGTATCTCCCTCTCCCCTGACTCAGTCAGAAGAATGGTCTTGACCCGAATCATCACCCATTCCTTCTATCCAGAGATGTGACCTGTCCCACTGAGTTACGTTTTGCGTCTATCCCCTTATTAACTCCTGCTGCTCCACACTCTGGTAGAACTGGACCACTGGAAGTAGATTCAAAAATGAAATTATCGTCATGTCTCTGTGACCTGCAGCCGTGCATTCCTCCATTCCCCAACCCTCTTCCACATCCACTTGTTTGCCTGCTGTTGGCAGCCACTCTGATCGTGACTACGAGTGCTGTCTGTACATAGTTTGTACGGTCTCCCTGCGACTGTGTGGGCTTTCCCCCAGTGCTCCGGTTTCATCCATTCCAAAGACGTACAGGTTTGCAGGATAAATTGGCTTTGGGAGAAACAAATTTGTAAACTGCTGTTAGGGGGTGCCCGCTGGTCGGTGTGGACTCAGTCGGCCAAAGGGCCCGTTTCCATGCTGTATCTCTAAAGTCTAAAGTTATCCAAGCCCATTATTTTGAAAATCCTTCTCTGAACCTCTCCGCCATCTCCTCTTCCCATCTTCCTTCAGACATCCATGGAGCCCAATGCTTTGATCAAACATTGGCCCAATGTCTCCTCCTTTGCTTTGGTGCCAATTGTGGTAAAATGATTGTTCCCGAGAGATTTGCCTGAGGGTGGAACCATGTTAATAGTACAGCATAACATTGGATGCTGTCTGTGGTCGTGTGGGCACTCTTGCTTTTCAGATTTCGTTTAGTTTAGCTTAGTTTAGAGACACAGCATTGAAACAGGCCCTTCGGCCCACCAAGTCTGCGCCGACCCTAGTTCTATCCTGCACAGGAGGGACAATTCACAGTTTTACCAATGCGAATTAACCTGTACATCTTTGAAATGTCAAAAGGAAATCGGAACACACGGTGAAAACCCACTCGGTCATGGGGAGAACGTATAATCTCTGTACAGATAGCACCCGTAGTCAGGATCAAACCTGGTTCTCTGGCGTTGTTAGGCAGCAACTCTACCACTGCGCCACCCTGAGTTGTGCCGCAAGGAACGGCCGACAGGTTTCTACTCACAGTTTCAGAGGTTGAACTGAATATTTCCCTTGCCCAGCCCTGCTGCCTCCCTTCCCTTCAAGTACCCTTGCTGAGTAAGTATCACCATTATTACCTGTGACTGCACCACACTTGGCTGGGGAGGTGGGACTATTTACAAAGGCCTTTCACGGAGATGACACTGGCCGTGGTGTGTTAAATGAACCTTCCTACACGGCACAAGTCTCTGTTTTTGTCTAGCATTCCCCTCTTCTAATTCAAACAATGAACACTGACGGTGGGGCGGTAGAGTTGCTGCTTTACAGCGGAACACGGGTTCGATCCTGACTGCGGGGTGTTGTCTATACGGAGATCGTACGTTCTCCCCCTGCCCTGCGTAAGTTTTCTCCGGGTGCTCCGGTTTCCTCCCGCACTCCAAAGATGTACAGGTTTCTAGGTTAATCGTTTCGGTATAATTGTACTTTGTCCCCCAGTGTGTGTAGGATAGTGTCAGTGTTTGGGGATCGCTGGTCAGCACAGACTCCGTGGGACGAAGGGCCTGTATCCACGCTGTATCTCTAAACTAAACTAAACTCAAACACTGAAATAAACACTGGACATTGACAAAGAGAGAAGGGACGTCTGGTTTTGTGTGGGGTTGAGATCACTGTAGGGTGATGGGGCTGCCTTCATAGAGGCACCAAGCGAGCTGCTCGGCACTATGGAGAGAGCCCGCGTGACTTTTCACTGCAGGATCCCCATGGGAATAAGTTCTTGTTCCATCTTTTTAGTTTCTTAGCTGTTCCTGCAGGACGTGAGTAACGTGGCCGTATGGAAGTGCAAACGCTTTCATAAGTTCACAAGTGATAGGAGCAGAATCAGGCCATTCGGCCCATCAAATCTACCCCGTCATTCAATCATGGCTGATCTATCTCTCCCTCTCGACCCCATTTTCCTGCCTTTTCCCCCCATAGCCGTACGAATCACGCATTGTCAGGGAGAGAGAGGTAGAGACGGGGCGGAGGGAGTGGGATGTGAGGGAGGAGGGGAGAGTGCTGATGGGGGGGAGGGGTAAGGAAGGTGGCAAGGTTGGGAGTGATCCTGCGGGTGACTGGGGATCCGGGAGGGGACTGGTGAGGCGTCTGGGGGGGGGGGGATGGTGGGGGGGGCGTCTGGGGAGGGGGGGGGGGGAACAAGACCAGGCAAGGGAGGGGGAAATGGGAGGAGGAGAGAAACCGAGGAGTGAGGGGGGTGGGGGGGGGGGGGGGGGGGGAGACCAGGGAGACAGGGAGAGGGCGGGGGCAGAAACAGGAGAGGGGGAGATTGTAGGGTAGATGTGGGAGACAGATCAAAGAGTAGAGCAGCAACGATGAGATGCAAGATTGATGGACAGAAACGATGACAGTAATGAACGGAGACATAAAGAATGCACGACACAGCGAAAGACAAGGACAGGTTGATGGTGAGTGAGATCCATGAGCCAGATTGGGAGATGTACACACGCAGGGTGATGGGGAAGGGGGAAGAGTTAGGGGGGGGGGGCACCCTCTGCATACAGCTGAGGAGGAGCAAGGTCTGGACCAGACGTTGTGCTGTGGGCGTGCGGCCCGTACCTGGCTCCGAGACACACGAGCAGCTGCAGCTTCCCGTCTTTCCCGATGTTCCTCGGCGCGGTGTTGATGGCGTTCACGTACTGACACAGCGATCGCGAGGTCTCCGCGCAACGTTTCCCCTCCAGCAGGTTGACCTGGGACTCCTCCTCTTCGGCCGTTTCAAAGTACGTGACCGCTTTCTCTGCGTTTCAAGAGGCGGGAAAAGAATAAGAATAAGTCGCTCAGTGGACACAAAATGCTGGAGTAACTCAGCGGATCAGGCACCGTCTATGGAGAGAAGGAATGGGCAACGTTTCAGGTCGAGACCCTTCTTCAGACTGATGTCAGGGAAGGGGGCGAGACAAAGATAGAATGTAGTCGGAGACAGTAAGACTAGTGGGAGAACTGGGAAGGAGAGAGAAAGCAAGGGCTATCTGAAGTTAGAGAAGTCAATGTTCATATCGTTGGGGTGTAAACTACCCAAGCAAAATATGAGGTGCTGTTCCTCCAATTTGCGCTGGGCCTCACTCTGACAATGGAGGAGGCCCAGGACAGAAAGGTCAGAATGGGAATGGGAGGGGGAGTTGAAGTGCTGTGCCACCGGGAGATCAGGTTGGTTGAGACGGACTGAGCGGAGGTGTTCAGCGAAACCATCGCCGAGCCTGCGCTTGGTCTCACCGATGAAAAGCTTGGTCTCGCAGTGTAAGAAAATTATTTCTTACAAAGAATAAATCGCTACTTGTCCCTCCAAAGTCATTGCAGTTAGGTCTAGTTTAGGTTACCAAGGTACAGTGAAAAGCTTTTGTCGTATTTCTACGAAACATTACTATCTAGCCATCCGCAGTGTACATATACATGATAACGGGAATAACGTTTAGTGCAAGAATATGTCTATTAAAGTTAAAGATCGTCTGAAAGTCTTCAATGAGATAGATAGTAGCTCAGGACTGCTCTCCAGTTGTTGACAGAATAGTTCAGTTGCCTGATAACAGCTGGGAATAAACTGTCCTTGAATGTGGAGGTGTGCCTTTTCACACTTCTATACCTCTTGCCTGATAGGAGAGGGGAGAAGAGCGAGTGGCCAGAGTGAGACTCGTCCTTGATTACGCTGCTGGCCCTGGTGTAAATGGAGTCAATGGTAGGGAGGTTGGGTTGTGTGATGGCCTAGGCTGCGTCCACAAGTCTCTGTGATTTTGTCGGTCTTGGATAGATCTAGAGATTGCGGTCTAGAGATGACATATTGACCAGTTCAGACTTCAGTTTTGTTTATTGTCACGTGTACCGTGGTACAGTGAAAAGCTTTTGTTGCATGCTAACCAGTCAGCAGAAAGATAAAACAAGATTACAATCGAGCCATTTACAATGTATAGATACATAATAACGTTTAATGCAAGGTAATGCCAGCAAAGTCTGATCAAGGATAGTCCGAGGGTCACCAATGAGTTAAGATAGTAGTTCAGCACTGCTCTCTGGTTTTGGTAGGATGATTCAGTTGCCTGATAACAGCTGGGAAGAAACTGTCCCTGAATCTGGAGGTGTGTGTTGGGGATTGGACTGGCTAAGGTGGGAGGGGTGGGGGGGGTCATATATAGCTGCTGGGGACCGGACTGTTCCGGGGGCTTGCTCAAGGTGGGATACCGGTGATAGAGACACCAGGGGCGTCAGCCTGCCTTCCCCTCCCACCCTACCAGGCAATGATTGTGGAATGTGGGAAGTGAGGGGAAGAGCAGTGAGAACAAGTCCATCGATGATAGAGAGGTAGAAGTAAGGAACAGCAGGCGCTGGTTTACCAAGGAGACTGATATATCATCTATTTTGAAAGTTTTCTTCCTCAATAAGGTCTCATGCAGGCGGAGTATTTATTCTTTCCCTGGGATATTCACCTGTATTCCACAAGATGGCGCAATGCAGCCACCTTCCATGCGAGGTCCATTATGCTTTTGATGGATAGATACAGCATGGAAACAGGCCCTTCGGCCCACTGAGTCCATGCCAACCACTGATCACTCCTTCACACTAGTCTATGTTATCCCACTTTCTCACCCATTCCGTACACACTGGGGACAATTTACAGAGACCAATTAACCAACAAAGTCGAATGTCTTTGGGACACGGGAGGAAATACAGATGCGGTTTTACAAAAAAAAAGACTGCTGGAGTAACTCGGTGGGCTAGGCAACATCTCAGGAAAACATCGATAGGACATGTAGGATAGAATGGATTATAGGAGGTAAAATGGGGGAATGGAGCTGATGGGGTTGCTGCAAGAGCCAGCACAGACTTCAATGGGCTGAATGCACTCCTTCTGTTGTTATGAAATATAAAACACAAAATGCCTCTTGGCGAAGGTCCCCAGAGGACAACTAACAGCAACTCAATAAAGTCAACGCATTCAGGAGACGGAAGGCGGCTGGAACCATAAATCAACACCAAGACCTTACATATTCTGGTGAGCCGACCATCAGTGTAGGAACGACATTCAAAGTGCAACAGGGAGGTCAGTACGATGCCGCCCCATCCACTGTGGTGGCACGGTGGTGCAGCGGTAGAATTGCTGTCTTACAGTGCCAGAGACTCGGGTTCAATCCTGACCACGGGTGCTGTCTGTGTGGAGTTTGACGTTCTTGTGACCACGTGGGTTCTCCCCAGGTGCTCAAGTTTCTTCCCACACACCAAAGATGTATAGGTTATAGATGTGTAGGTTAATTGGCTTCGATAAAGATTGCAAATTGTCCCTAGTGTGCAGGATAGTGTTAGTGTGTGGGGATCGCTGGTCGGCACGGACTCCAAGGGCCTGTTTCCACGCTGTATCTCTAAACTAAACTAAAGAAACCCTTCCATCAGGTGGTGTAGTGCAGGCCAAATCTGATGTAAAGCAAACGGCTATATTAATCAGATTTCAGCCTGAAGTGTTGGGGTAAGGTATGCACTATTGTGTCAGGTTAACATTATGTGCCAGCTTTAAACTTGTGCAAATAACTAGCAAGTGTGTTAATATTAGTGCAATATGTAAAGGAAGCAGAGAGAAGGGGTTCCAGTGATTTAGTATGGGGGTGAACATGAGTATATTCCACTCTTAAACCTGTTCAGGGTCTGTTCACCAATTACTATCCCCTTCTACTCTCCCCCACTATTAATACAGTGTTAAATAATGTACAGGGATCGCTGGTCAGTGCGGATTCAGTGGGCCGAAGGGCCTGTTTCCAAGCTATATCTCTAAACTAAACTAATCCACAGATTAGAAGCACGTGTAACTAATCAGTTCATGTTTCTGGACTGGAAGAGGGAGAGGCCGAGGGTATTGTCCCTAAGTTCACCATGTCTGGAACCAACACAAACCAGTCACTCAACATTGCAAGGCACAGGGCAAAGTCTTCAAGCACTGAACTATTGAGGCACCTCAAGCAGAAACTGTTGTCCAGCGACTATTTGTCGCCCAACCCAGGCAACTATTTGCGTGCTAGCACAGAGGCACATCTACAATCACATATTACAATCGGCCCACACGCTTAAATCTCTACTCCCACAGCAACCTTTCTTACTTTAATTATGATCCCTTATCATCTATCTGTACACTGTGAATGGCTCGATTGTAATCGAGTATTGTCTTTCCGCTGGCTGGTTAGCTTGCAACAAAAGATTTTCACTGTACCTCGGTTTACGTGACAATAAACTAAACTGAAGCCGTGCAGCAAAGGAAGACGGCGCAGTGTCTGGCGCTCACCTAGGAAGTCCCAGATGAAGACGTTCTTCTGGAAGAGCCGCACTGACTTGAATCCGTGGTGAAAGACTTGTTCCAGCGCAGACACCAGGCCATACTCCCCACACAGCAGTATGGTCAGACTGCCTCTCTGCGGAAACACAAACAGGTGGGAGATGTTTCAACAACGTCTACTTTGATCTCTTAGAATCAAAAGGTCATACATCACAGAAACAGGCCATTCGGCCCAACTCATTCATGTCGACCAAGATGTCCATTTGAGCTGGTCCCATTTGTCTGCATTCGGTCCATATCCCCCTCATACTTTCCTATCATCACTTGTTCATTATTGCCACGTACGCACAGCACGGTGACACTCTATTGCACAACCACAAATGCACGGTCGCCACTGTTTAAAAATAAAATAAAATCATGCATCTGTCCAAATGTCCTTTAAATATTGTGATTGCACCCGTCACAATCTACATTATCAATGGCCCAGCGCTTCCAAACCCTTTCTGAAGGCAGGCCCAGCTTTACTACCATTCGATAAGAACCTGTCACGATCCTCCAGCCACATACACGCCTGATGCTGACACAGGCCGATCCCATGTAAGGTGATGATTCTGTCCTTGGAATTACAGAGGCTTTTTGCTTTTCAACCACAATCACACTGCCAGATCTACGAGTACAATTTTATTTATTTTGACTTTTCTGCGAACTTTCTAGCCAAAATACCTGAATGTTATACAAGCTCTGGTATCTGTACAACCCCATCCCATGTTTCTTTACTTTAGACTTTAGAGATAAAACGTGGGAACAGGCCCTTCGACCCATCGACCCCGTGCCATTCAGCGATCTCCCTGTACACTACCACTATCCTACACACACTAGAGACATTTTTTTTCCAATTTTACAAGCCAATTAGCCTACAAACGTGTATGTTTTTGTAGCATGGGAGAAAACCGGAGCACCTGGAGAAAACCCACGTGGTTACGATTACGTGTACAAACTTCGTCCAGACAGCACCCAGAGTTAGGATCGAACCCGGGTCTCTGCTGCTGAAAGGCAGCAACTCTAAAGCTGCACTACTGTGCTGCCTATTGCAGGGCATCCCGTTGTAAACAGTTTGAAAAGCACAATCAATTCAGGGAAAGGAGGAAGGTCAAACGCAAAACAAAAAAGCCTAGATAGGAAAGCACATTCACTTCTCTCGGGACGGGGCTCTGCCTGCTGGGAGCACTGAGTCAGTTAGCGAGAGGCTCAGAGATCACAACCCAAAGACCGGTTTTGCCTCCTGTACCAAAGGAGCTAGTAGTCATGGAGGAAAGATGAAGATATCCAGAGAAGAGGTGACCGCAGTCCCTCTCTCCCTTATTCAGCTCCTGTTATTTTCTCCTGTTAAGATGATCTGTAGTTTGAAAGAATGAAATCAGATTGTGGCCACACTGGGAATATACATATCTGTGATTGAATTGGAAGACTTGAGATCAGATAAACCCAAGAATGAATCCCATAAGATGGAGGAGAATGTCGATTTTACAAATGGACAGTAATAAATAAAGCTACCACGGCATAAAATCAGGATTCTACACGCACCGGTTTTCCGATGTCGGCATGTTAAAATTGTCTCTATGAGCCTGTGTCTCTGCTTCAATTATTTTGTCACACTTCCTCATGGTAACATCGAGCACTGTAAATTGCCCGCCACTAATGATCATGGCAATCCCGCAAGTATTCAGCACAGTGGCGCAGCGGTAGAGTTGCTGTCTTTACCTAGCCTGACAGACACGGGTTTGATCCTGACTGCGGGTGCTGTCTGTACGGAATTTGTATGTTCTGGCTTCCATAAATTGCCCTGAGTGTGTAGGATGGAACTAGAGAACGGGTGATCGCTGGTCGGCGCGGACCCGGTGGGCCGAAGGGCCTGTTTCCGTGCTGTATCCCTAAACTAAACGGGTGATCGCTAGCGAGCGCGGACCTGGTGGGCAGTCGGGTCTGTTTCCACACTGTATCTCTAAACTAAAGTGAAGCAATCTCATAAATTGCTCACTGCGGCCACATGGTGTCAGTGTTGTTCCACTGCACTCCATTGCAAGAGATCCTCAGCCACCACAGAAGACCAAGATCACTTGGAACACAAACTCAGTTGTTAAACCTTCCTTCACCTTTTCGGCAGATCTGTTTAACAATTCCACAACGTCCGAGTCCCAGTAAATTATACACTGACATAATATTCCTCTCCAGCAAAAGCAACGCACTCAACCTTCACAACATCACACACCTCTGGTGTCGGAAGGAACTGCAGATGCTAGTTTGTACCGAAGATAGACACCAGGTGCTAGAGGAACACAGTAGGCCTGGCAGCTTCCCTGCTGAAAAGGAACAGGCGACGTTTCGGGTCAGAAGAAGGATTCCGACTTGAAATGTCACCTGTTCCTTTTCTCCGGAGATGCTGCCTGACCCGTAGAGTTACTCCAGCACTCTGTGTCTACCACACAGCTCTGGCACTTTCCAAACCCATCTGCTGATGGAAGAAGCATCAATCCAGCAGACACAGAAAACTCCAGTGCATCGAAATCTCTGATGCTTGGATCCTGCCATGCACCAGGTCCTGCCAGCTCATCACCCCTGCCTCATATCGCTCGGGTGCTAAATTCCCATCCTCGTGTTTACTGTCAGTCTCTGCAGCTTGTAAATGCTGTTCCTCGCAACCCGCTACAAAAGTCCTGTTCCCCTGACTTCGACCACAGGAGGGCGGCACGGTGGCGCAGCGGTAGAGTTGATGCCTTACAGCGCCAGAGGCCCAAGTTTTAATCCTGACTACGGGCGCTGTCTGTACAGAGTTTGTACGTTCTCCCTGTGACCACGTGGGTTTTCTCCGGGTGCCACGGTTTCCTCCCACACTCAAAAGATGTGCAAGTGTGAAGGTTGATTGGCTTCCGTAAACTGTAAATTGCCCCTAGTGTGTAGGATAATGCTAGTGTACAGGGTGAACGTACGTCGGCGCAGACTCGGTGGACTGAAGGACTGTTTCTGCGTTGCATCTCTAAAGTCTAAAGGAAACAAATAGGGCCACAGTGAACATCTCATCTCCTCTTGCTCCAAAATATCAGCGGTCCGTGGTCAAGTGTCAGGGGTGTGATTCATGTCCACAACTCTCCAAATTAAAGATCAGTCTTCTATGGCACTTGGCCAGGTAGATCTGTGAGAAGGTTACACAGAAAAGCTGGAGAAACTCAGCGGGTGCAGCAGCATCTATGGAGCGAAGGAAATAGGCAACGTTTCGGGCCGAAACCCTTCTTCAGACTGATCAGGGGTGGGGGTGGGTGGGGACAAGAAAGGGAAAAGGAGGAGTAGCCGGAAGGCTGGAGGGTGGGAGGAGACAGCAGGGGAGCTGAGGAAGGGGAGGAGACAGCAAGGACTAACAGAATTGGGAGAAGTCGATGTTCATGCCCCCGGGGTGCAGACTCCCCAAACGGAATATGAGGTGCTGTTCCTCCAATTTCCGGTGCTGCTCGCTGTGGCCAATGGAGAAGACCCAGGACAGAGAGGTCGGAGACGGAGTGGGAGGGGGAGTTGAAGTGCTGAGCCACCGGGAGGTCAGCTAGGTTATTGCGGACCGAGCGGAGGTGTTCGGCGAAACGATCGCCCAACCTCCGCTTGGTCTCACCGATATAGATCTGCTGACATCTAGAGCAGCGGACGCAATAGATGAGGTTGGAAGAGATGCAGGTAAACCTCTGTCGCACCTGGAACGATTGCTTGGGTCCCTGAAAGGAGTTGAGGGGGGAGGTAAAGGGACAAGTGTTGCATCTGCTGCGGCCGCAAGGGAAAGTGCCCGGGGAGGGGGTGGACCGAGAGGGAAGGGAAGAATTGACAAGGGAGTTATGGAGGGAGCGGTCTTTGCGGAAGGCAGATATGGGGGGAGATGGGAAGATGTGGCCAGTAGTGGGGTCACGTTGGAGGTGGCGAAACTGACGGAGGATTATTTTTTGTATGTGATGGCTGGTGGGGTGAAAGGTGAGGACTAGGGGGACTCGGCCCTTGTTGCGAGTGCGGGGATGGGGAGAGAGAGCAGTGTTGCGGGGTATGGAAGAGACCCTGGTGCGAGCCTCATTTATGGTGGAGGAGGGGAACCCCCGTTCCCTGAATAGTGAGGACATTTAGATCTGTGAGAAGTTTAGTTTAGGAATACAGCAATGAAATAGGTCGTTCGGCACACCGAGTATGCACCAACCAGCGATCTCCGCACATTAACACTATCCTACACACACTAGGGACAATCTCTACCTTTATACCAAGCCAATTAACCTACAAAGCTGTATGTCTGTAGAGTGTGGGAGGAAACTGAAGTTCTCGGAGAAAACACACACAGATCACGGGGAGAACGTACAAACCCCGTACAGACAAGCACCCATAGCTTGGATCGAACCTGGGTCTCTGGCACTGTAAGGCAGCAACTCTACCGCTGCGCCATCGTGCCGCACTAGTTCCATAACGCAGGGGCGCATTGGAAAAAAAAATCTAAACCTTATATTTCAAGCTAAGCACAAATATCACAGTAGTTTTGGAACCCACCTCTTTTTCTGGCTTGTGAAAGTGCTTCACGATATTATTGATAGATTCCCCAATTCCTTCTTGGATTTGCCCAGCATTTGGCTCTGTCAATAAAACAAAAATGATTTAACAGAGCTGACAATTTTTTTCCCCTACTGCAATTGGGCTTGGTGAAGGACACATTTTTCATCTGCAAGATATATATTGCCGATTGACTAATCAATGAATCATACAACAGTCAAGAAAGTTATTCAGCTCATCCCGCCTACTGTAGCTTGTTGAAAGCACTAGCTAATTAGAACATCGAACAATACAGCATCGGAGCAGGCCCTTCGGCCCACAATATCTGTGCTGTATATGATTCTGATCTCCTCCGACTGCTTGTGATCCATATCCATCCATTACCTGCATATCCATGTACCTATCTGAAAGCCTCTTAAATACAACTCTTAAATAAAATATCTGCTTCCACCTCCACCGCTGGCAGTGCATTCCAGCCAACCACCTGCGAAAAAAACTATCCCGAACATCTCCCTTAAACTTCCCAACTCTGATCTTAAAACCATGCCCTCCAGTCTTCCATATTTCTGCCCTGGTAAATAGGTTCTAGCTTTATACTCTGTCTCTGCCTCTCATTACTTTATATATTTCTATCAAGTCTCTCCTCAACCTCTGAAGCTACAACAAAAACAATCCAGGTGTGTTCAACACCTCTCTTTATAGTTCATGCTATCTAATCCAGGCAGCATCATCTTCTGTACCCTCTCCACGTCCTTCCTGTAATGGGGGGACTGGAAATGCACACAGTTTTATAAAACTACAACATGTCATCCTGCTTCTTATACTCATTGTTCAGACTGATGAAGGCAAGCATACCATGTGCCTTCTTCACCACTCTTGTCTACGTGTTGCCACTTTCAAGGAACCATCGACTTGGACCCCAAGATCCCTCTGCACATCAATGTTGTTAAGGGTTGTGTTTTATATAGTCATAAGTTATTCAGCATGGAAACAGGCCTTTTGGCCCAGCTTGCCCACACCGGCTATACTAGAAATATATATATATTCCTAAATATTACTCCTATATATTATTACAATGTATCATAACTACATATTTTCCCTCTACATTCAACCTCCCAAAATACAGCACATCAGACATACTTGGATTAAACTCCATCTACTATTTCTCTGCTCACGTCAGTGACTGATCTAGAACCTACTGTAGCATTCGGAGTATCCTTCCTCACTTTTGGTGTCATCTGGGATCTTATTAACCAATCCACCTTAATACATCTATATCCCTCTTTGCATGAAACACAGTAAATGGCCCCAATATCTAATTCAAAGTCAACAGAACCAAAGATTTCAATACCATTTCAGGCAGTGCATCCTTGACCATAACAAGATGATGAAGGATCATCTTAATGATCTTTTAAGGATCCTTCCCTTAACGATGATGATCACCTTCTCCTGGTTATTTTGCCAATTAGTATAATCTTTTATATTCTGGCGGTCATTGACTCCCTCGCTAGTGGAAACAGTTTCTCCCTCACAACTTAACTTGGCTGTGAATAACTCTGGGACCTTACCACTCATATGTCTCAGGATTCTCAGGAACCAGAATTCCTGCCATGGTTTGTCTTATCTAAATGCTAAGCCCTGTATTTACCTGAATTAATCTCCAACTACCATTCCTCTGCCCATTTGATCAAGATCCCCCAGTATTCTTATATTACAATCACAACATTACGATTATACCACTGTACCTTGTTCCTTGGACCTCCTTTGAAGCACTGCCTCAAAAAGCCTCCCACAGCATCAAGGACCCACACCACCCTGGCCATGCTCTCATTTCACTCCTGCCATCAAGAAGAAGATAGGATCCTATTCCTTGAAACCAAACTCCAGGTGTAGGAGCCTGAAAACTGTAATGTCCAGGTTCAGGAACAGCTTCTTCTCAACAAAAATCCGGCTTATTGAACACCACAAACACCAACTAAACGTTGAACTTCAAACTATCTTAGTTGCACTAGGGACTTTTGGCTTTTGTTTTGATTTTTTAATTTATTGAACTTTTTTTAGTTTGTGTTATTGTACTTTCTATGACTACTGCCTTTACAGACCTGTTGTACTGCTGCAAGTAAGAATTTCGTTGTTCGATTTTGATGCGGATGACAATTAAACACTCTTGACTTTTGACATATCTCCTATTTCACCTGAACCCTATGTCCTAGATGAATATAGATGCTCCACACTGGGAAAAAGATTTGGGCCACCTACCTTAACTATGCCCCTTTTGACTTTATAAACTTCTATAGTTAACTCCGCAGCTTCCAGTCCTCCAGTGAGACCAACCTCACCTTGCCCACTCTTCCCTAGTATCTAAAGCCCTCCATTCCTGGTGACATCCTGCTGAATATCCCATTACCACATCCTCTCCACAATATGATGACCAGAACGGCACACAATATTCTCAGTCTGGCCTTAGCAATGCCGTGCACAGCTGCAATGTGATGCGCCGACTCTTAGACTCAATACCACTGAAGGAAGAGACGCGGTGAACTCACTGCCCGCCTTGCCGCCGAGGGAGGTGATGCTGAGTCGCCGGGCGACGGTGGGAGATCGCAGCTGCGGCGGGGTGCGGCACTGCTTGCTCAGGTCCTCCTCCACCACCGGGGTGATGACCTCACCCACCAGGATCCTCTCCAAACTGCCGTCGTCCACTCCCTTCCCCAGCCACCGGCCGCACGGGAACCTGCGACAACGCGGGAGATCACAGGCCGTTAGGTGACATCATCGGGGCCGGTGGGGGAAGGGGTGGGGGTAGGGTCTGTCTCTAAATACATTGCGTTGTTGGTTCATCAATGATTCCCTGCAGGTCCCAATGCCCCAGCATAAGACATGTGATAGGAGCAGAATAAGGCCATTCGGCCCATCAATACTCTCTGCCATTCAATCATGGCTGATCTATCTTTCCCTCCCAACCCCATTCTCCTGCCTTCTCCCCATAACTATTGACACCCGTACTAATCACGAACCCAGCAATCTTTGCTTTAAAAATACCTTGTGAAGACCTCTACAGTCGTCTGTGGGAATGAATTCCATAAATTCACCAGCCTCTGGCTAAAGGCAATTCCTTCTCATCTCCTTTTCAAAGATACGTCCTTTTACTCTGAGGCTCTCTGGTCCTTGACTCTCCCACTAGTGGAAACATCCCCTCCCCACCCAATCACCATTATTCCGTAGGTTTTAATGGGATCTCCCCTCATTCTCTTAAACTCCAGCGAGTGCAGGCCCAGAGTCTTCAACGCTGGTCATTTGTTATTTAATCCAATCAGCCCTGGATTATTCTCCCATTTTTGAATCTAAAGGTAGCTCCATTTATCCTGAAGCAATGTCTCTACAGTTAACATCCATCTTCTCTGTTGCATTATGAAGAATATCTTCATATTCATATCAATTCGTATCAAGAATTTATTCTGCTTTTCCCCCCATAGACATTATCTGACCCATCCTGTGTAATATCCTGTGGTTTATTTCCTAGAGTCAAGCTGATCTCGTCTGAGATTGTAGACGGCCAGTGAGCTAGGCTTGCTGAGCGAAGGTGTTTTCCATAGGCTTGTTAAATCCTTACCTGTAGGTGTGTCCTGTGATCTCATTCCTGACCATCACGCAATCCACCAGCCACTTGGCTAAAAGCCCTGAGTTGTCATGTCCAATCTGAACGGTTGTCAGCTTGCCCAGGTTCTGGCACTGGAAGTATAAGGAGGAGATTAGTTATCCCCACTGCTGCAAGGGCAACATGCTATCCAGGACTCCCTCCACTCCACTCCACTCTCAAATCATCCACCACCAGGTTTTCCTCTCGAAGGACATTCTCAACCTAAACAATCAACCATGCGTCAACTGCAATGAGACTCTGGCAGAGCCTGAACTCAGTGGAAGTGAAGATTTGAGAAATCAAATCCCATTGAACATGACCAACATGGGGAGAGTTGATGGGAGTGTAGGAGAATAAAGTAAGATCTGTATGGGCTGCCGTTTGATTCAATACAGATTTGGTGAGCAAGGAGCCCGTTTCCATTATGTATTATTCTGAGAATTACAAAAACTGTGAAGAAAGTTCATACATTGTACCACAAACATATTCAGTTATTTAATGAGCAAACCTAATTTATTGCAAAGGGCTAAAATCTACAAAGCCACAGAGATTTTCCATTGGAGAGCAGGTCACGGCTTATTGCATCCAATGTGGCTCTCCATCAGAACGGTCCAAAATGGCTCCTATCGCCCTCTATCTGCATTATCCTCTGATACAAAAAGTTCATCAAGAGGATGAGAATAATCAAAATAGTAATCGGCGAAATCCAACTTGGTCAAAATAGTTTTCAGTTCTATTTGGAGAAGTTGCAACTGAAAATAATGGGGTCTTGAAAGCCCCCACGTTGAAGGAAGGATATTCCATTAATTTGGGTCTAAAGACGATGATTTCAACATTAGATGGTGTTGGCCCAGACTGGTGCCTTCTGCCGAGGGTGACCCATGGAGGAAATACTTTAGACTTTAGAGTTTAGAGATACAGCACAGAAACAGGCCCTTCGGCCCACCGAGTTCATGCCGCCCAGCGATCCCCGTACACTAACACTATCCTACACACTGGGGACAATTAACAATTTTAAAGAAGCCAATTAACTTACAATCCTGTATGTCTTTGCAGTGTGGGAGGAAAACAGAGAATCCGGAGAAAACCCACGCAGGTCATGGCAAGAACATACAAACTCCGCACGACTAGCAGATTAATTGCACTGGACGATGAAGGGGAAATGGAGGGGCCCTTAAGGAATTTTGGGGCACGATTTCAGGAATAGGAAGGAATTTGAACGAGTGAAATTTTTAAACCGGTGCAAAGATCGTTTTGTGTGGGAAGTGTAACTGAAGCCACCAACCTCAAAGGTCATCTCCAAGAGGTTCTTGGGGACTTGCATCACTCCAGTGCCACCCAGCTCACCCGACACACTGATCCAAGGATTGGAAGTGGTGATGGAGTTACTCAGCTTTTTGATGGGGATGATCACCGCTCTGTATGGGATCACTGTGGGAAGTAAGAAGAGGTGAGATAAATCTCTGTTAAACCAAATGTAATTCTTACCTTCCCATTCCCCAATCCCTACCTCACACTTCTACGTGAAGCTGCTCTTGTGCATTAGACTTAATGGGTGGCAATTCCCTGACTCATAATGTGTTTAAGTTGCACTTATGGAGTCATATGGCAAGGAAACAGACCCTTCGGCCCAACTTGCCCATGCTAACCAAGATACCCCATCTATGCTCATCCCACCTGCCTGCATTTCACCCATATCCCTCTAAACGTGTCTTATCCATCTACCCGACCAAATGTCTTTGAAATGTTGTTATAGTTTCTGCCTCAACTACATCCTCTGGCAGTTCATTCCATATACCCACAACCCTCAGTGTGGAAAAAGTTGCCTCAGATTCCTATTAAATCTTTCCCCTCTCACCTTAAACGTCTGAAGAAGGGTTTTGGCCCAAAACGTTGCCTATTTCCTTCGCTCCATAGATGCTGCTGCACCCGTTGAGTTTCTCCAGCATTTTTGTGTACCTTAAACCTATGTCCTCTGGTTCTTGATTCCCCTATTCTGGGTATCGATTCTGTCTATTCCTCTGTTCATATACACATCTAGAAGATCACCCCTCATCCTCCTGTACTCCAAAGAATAGTCCTAGCCTTCTCAACCTCTCCCAATAGTTCAGGCCCTCAAGTCCTGGCATCCTTGGCCTTGGAGACCTTTGAACTCTCTTTAATTAGTGTTTACTGTATCTTGCACTAAACGTCATTCCCTTTATCCTGTATCTGTACACTGTGGACAACTTGGTTGTAATCATGTGTAGTCTTTTCATTGACTGGATAGCACGCAACAAAAAGCTTTTCACTGGACCTCAGTGCACGGGACAATAATAAACTAAACATCCATTTGTTTGGTTGAAAAGTAATTCACCAAATTCAACTCAGAACTTATGTTGATTCAGATACACTGCTGTACTGTTCTATGTTCTATAATGGAGGGATAGGGGTTATGTGCAGGTGGATAAGAGTTGGTCTTGGCATCACGTCAGGCACAGACATTGTGGGCTGAAGGGCCTGTTCCTGTGCTGCGCTTTTCTACATTCTATCTACATGGTATTGACTTACTGATGGTCGTGAACACACTGGTAAAGCAGAAGTAGTCCACGGCATTGAGCGACAACAGGTGATAAAGGAATTGTTCCTTCTCCTCTTCGCAACGTAGGAAGGCATAACGCTTGTACAGCTTCCTGTAAACAGAGGAACCCAACACCAGGTGAATAATTAACATCTCTGAATGCAGGTCAATTCTAACACCAAGAACTTTTCTTTTGAAACAGAGAGCCTCCACGTGCAGTTGAATGGCCTGAAGTGATTCCACAGAACATCGTCCATGAAATTTGACAGTCAGCATGCATTGGGAGAGGGGACCAATATTTCAGTCAAAGAGATTTGGTGAAAGAGTCAAACAAAATGGAAATAAGCCCTTTGGCCCACCATGTCCACCTAGACCAACATGGGTGAATACAGGCAAGGTTTTTTTTTGATAAGCAGATAGTTCGATAAAGGCCGGGGATGGAGTCAGGTGTAAATCCAAAAGCTACGAAGAGTTGCGAATTGTTAAGCTGCCACTAGGGAAAGTTACAGTGGTCAATTTACCGACCATTTTCACCTAATGAACCATTTTCAAGGAGATAATCCTTGTTGTAACTTGAGGAATATCTGCATAATTTTGAACATATTGGGGAAGTTCTCGCTGTTATGGGCAAAGATTCATCCTCTAATGAACGTCACCAAAACAAGAACCTAATTATTTCTCCATTGCTAATTATAGCAGCTGGTATAAGTGTTTTTGGCCTTCCATCACAATGATGTGATGGATGTTTATGTAAATTATGTTGTGTTGTTGTGTCTTGGGTCTATTTGTTTGTAATGTATGGCTGCAGAAACGGCATTTCGTTTGGACCTCAAGGGGTCCAAATGACAATTAAATGTATCTTGTATCTTGTATCTTGTATCTTGGTCTGTTGCTTCATTTCCATAGATTACGTGTGACTACAGTTCAAAAAGTACTCCAGGGACTATAAAGTGAGATTACCAAAGAACGGGAAAGGAACTAAAGAAATTCACGCCTTTGGTGTAATAAAACCCCATGTCTCACATGACTTTTATAGAATTCTACATCTTTTTCCCCCCAAAATAAACCATATTCAGAATAAAACATACATACAAAACAAAACCTCAGCAAAAACTCTTCAGACATTCACAGCATCTATACATTCAATAGGACGGCACAATGGTGCAGCAGTAGAGTTGCCGATTTACAGCGCCAGAGACCCGGGTTCTATCCTAACTATGGGTGTTGTCTGTACGGAGTCTGTACGTTCTCCCCGTGACAGTGTGGGTTTTCCCCGGATGCTCCGGTTTCCTCTCACACTCCAAAGATGTTCAGGTTTGTAGGTCAATTGGTTTTGGTAATGATTGTAAATTGCCCCTAGTGTGTAGGTTAGTGCTAGTGCAACAGGGATCGCTAGTCGGCGCGGACTCAGTGGGCTGAAGCGCCTGTTTCTGTGCTGTAACTCTAAACAAAACTAGTGTCGTAACTAGTGTCAAACTAGTTTGCAGCTATCTTTAAACAAAACACCCTTGCTACTCATGTGGCCCCCCTGGGGTGATACAGGTATCAGGGACCATTCCCTAATGAACATCTCACTGTGTACAAAGGAACTGCAGATGCTGGTTTATATTGAAGGTATTGAAGGAAAGTGCTGGATTAATGCAGCATGTCAGGCAGCATCTCTGAAGAAAAAGGATGCGTGACGATTTGGGTCGGGTGAAGAAAGGTCCCGATCCGATACGTCACCCATCATTTTTTCTGCAGAGATGCTGCCTGACCCACTGAGTTACTCCAGCATTTTGTGTCTAGCTTCGGACATCCCACTGTGCTGGGAGGCCAACAAGTTTCATTGAAATCAATCCCTTAAAACTTGTCCCCGGACTCAGAAGAGGACTGAGTGCTCTCCACCATTGTTCTGCTCTACTGCAGCTGGCTCTCCCCTTAACCCCCTACCCCCCCCCCCCCCTCCCCCCACTTATTTATTTAATTACTTACTTATTTACTGTTATTAGTGACCCCTTATTTTGCTTTTTTTTTCTCTTTAGTACTTTTTGTCTTGTTTATCTTACCATGTTTGTGTGGATGTGTACGTATGTGAGTGTTGTTTGTCCCCGTTTGGTTCCGACCTGATTCGGGTGGGTTGAAGGTGGGTAAGGGTAAAGGCTTTGAGGGTCGCTTACATACTGTTGCACAATTATGCCTTGACTGTCACTGTCTGTTATCATAGTATGTATGCAAATTGTGGTGAAATTCAAGTAAAAAAATTATTTAAATAAAACTTACTTGATAAGACTTTGGTTGAACATCAGTTGCTTAAGCTGTTGGGAGAGCACCTTTTTTTCCAGAGAGAGCCGTATCCACGCCCGGGCTCGACCCACGTCTGTTTTAATCTCACTCATTTGCTGGACATGTCTGAAAGATCACGTCATATCAGCATTTGTAAATACATTATTTCTGCCTCCTGCCTCATTTACAACTATTGGGGGTGTTACGGGGGGGGGGTCCTCTATACTCCACAATTTGAGATTTGTAATAGAATCACATGTAGTTCAAGTGCACATTGTCAGATTTTAATAAAGGCCATTCTTATACATTTTACAGCCACATCATGCGGCTAGCCAGTGGTTTGCATCTTGGCAAGCCTAAGGTTTGGCCCATGACTCTAACAGTTTTATTCATGTTTCTCAGTCTTATAATGGCTTCTTTGACTTTCATTGGCATAACTTTGGTCCTCATGTTGATAAACAGCAATAAAAGTTTCCAAAGGTGACGGGAAGACTGGAGGAAAGACTAGGTGCTGAGAGCTCTCTTATACCTGCATTAAGGAGGCAATTAAACACACCTGAGCAATTACAAACACCTGTGAAGCCATATGTCCCAAACATTAGGGTGCCCTGAAATGAGGGGACTATGTATAAACACAGCTGTAATTTCTACATGGTGAAACCAAAATGTATAAAAATGGCTTAAGAATGAACTGCAGATGCTGGAAAATCAAAGGTAGCTGGAGAAACTCAGCGGGTTTCTCCAGCACTTTGGTTGAACGTTCTCCAGCAACGTTTCGGGCCAAAACCCCTCTTCAGACTGAAGAAGGGTTTCGGCCCGAAACATTGCCTATTTCCTTGGCTCCATAGATGCTGCTGCACCCGCTGAGTTTCTCCAGCACTTTTGTCTACCTTGCATAAAAATGGCAGTTAATAAAATCTGACAAAGTGCACATGTGATTTTTTTTCTATTTCAAATCCCAAATTGTGGAGTACAGAGGCAAATAAATAAATTATGGGTCTTTGCCCCAAACATTATTGAGGCCACTGTAATATGGCGGGTTCGAATCCCGCCCAGGTTTTGTTGTCTGGACCTCCAGTGTTGTCAGACGTGCTGTTTTCTAGACAGAGCTTTAAATGGTAAATCTGTCCTCTCAGGCAGATACAAAGATCCCCAAGCGCTACTCAAGGGTGAACGGGGCAGCTCTCTTGTCAATATTTATCCTCGAATAACCGCACTGAAACATTAGTGCCTTTCTGTGTGCAAGTACTTCCCCCGATTGTAATTCACCTTGGAGCACGCTGATGACAGGAGAGATTCTATATAAATGCAAATCTTTCCTTCATTAACAGATGGCGAAGTAGCACAAGTTGAATTATTGACATGAAATTGTCTGTGTGCCGATTATTAGCAAAGGCTTTTGGGGTTTAATGACCACTGTCCATTTGAATCGAGCCGTATTAATAACAATCAGCTTGGTCTTTATGTTGCAGGCTGTCTCTTTACAATGGTCTAGCAGTGTAAAATAAAACAAACAGTTGATATCAAAGGCAATACAAGTGACAACTAGCAACATCTGGGGAAGGTTGGGTGGGGGAAGAGCAGATTCTGAATGTTTGTTGCAGACTTCCTTGAGGCACTGCCTCATGAAGGAAAAGCACAAAAATAAATAGCAGAAAACAGCAAACGGAATTGCAAGCATGATGACTGGAATGAAGATGATATAATTATCAGGAAGATTGATCAGGCTAGGACCCTTCCCTCTGGAGAGGAGGTTTCAAAATAATTGCCAAATGGTTTGCTGAGTCAGGCGTAGGTGTGTTTTCAGGTGGAGGGGAGTATAGATCATGATTGGAAACTATTAGTGATAAATTCTGGAGAAAATCCCTTCCTCAGGGAATCTGGAAACTAGTGTCGCAGAATGATTGAGGGAATATCATGGATAGATTTAAGAGGAAACTGGATACGTATACAAGTGCGAAGGGAATAAAATGATTCATCATATTGATGTCATGTAGGGTTGTGAAGTATTCGCGAGGAGTAGGGACAACAATTCAGTCTAATGCCAAAGAGGCGTTTCCAGTGCTGTGCCCTCTGTTTCATTCTTCTTTACTGAACACAGTTACTGATCAGAACATAAAAATATGCCAAGTTACAGTTTTACTTTGAAACTTACCGAATTGTGAAAGGCCTGGATAGAGTGGATGTGGAAAGGATGTTTCCACGAGTGGGACAGTCTAGGACCAGAGGCCGTAGCCTCAGAATTAAAGGACGTACCTTTAGAAAGGAGATGAGGAATTTGTTTAAGAAGGAATTGCAAATGCTGGAAAATTGAAGGTAGACAGAAGTGCTGGAGAAACTCAGCAGGTGAGGCAGCATCTATGGAGCGAAGGAAATAGGCAACGTTTCGGGCCGAAACCCTTCTTCAGACAGGAATTTCTTTAGTCAGAGGGTGGTTAATCTGTGGAATTCATTGCCTCAGAAGGCTGTGGATGTCAAGTCAATGGATATTTTTAAGGAGGAGATTGATAGTAAGGATGTCAGGGGTTATAGGGAGAAGCCAGGGGAATGGGATTGAGGGAAAAGGTAGATCAACCATGATTAAATAGTGTAGTCGGCGATGAGCCGAATGGCCTAATTCTGCTTGTACAACTAATGAACTTACAATTCCAACATAGTTATTAAATTATTTCTGGTGCATACATGTCTGTGTGTGGGCACGTTTGCATATATGTTTGTCTGTACACACAAACACACAAAATGATAAAATGCATTATCTTAGTGTGTAGACCCACAGTTACACGGTACCTCATGTCATGGATGAGGGAAACCTTGAGGGATGGCAAGATCAGTCCCGACTCCGACTTCCGCCGTTCCGGTCCAATTCCAACTGTGGGAACAGTGGGAAAAGCAGAAGGAAGCGAGGTGATGAGAGACCAGACACAGTGAGAGACATCACCAATTGTACAGAATTTGTCAGATAAATTGCTTCCTGGTATATTGCAATAAAGACTTTAGCAAACAGCCATAGAGAATTAAGAGGGAGATTGAAATTTAAATTTAGGTACATTATTGACACATGTACCGAGGTACAGTGAAAAGCTTTGTTTTGCATGCTATAATCTGGAGAGGGTCCAGAGGAGGTTAGTAAATTAGTAGAGAAAGCATTTATTTCGAGAAGCAATGCAAAAACAGGGATGTAAACTCAATGCCTAGCCTGCATTTGGGATATTGTTTCGAGAGTAGCCATTCGGCTCTTATGCACCGCCATTCAAATGACAGGGATGTAATGCTGCCTTCTCTCCATATGATCCCCTTAGCCACAAGGGTCTAACTCCCTCTTAAATATTGGAATACCCTCTGTGTTCCAGAGATTCACCACCTGTGTGAAAAAATATCTGAGGAAGGATGTGCTGGCTCTGCAGAGGGTCCTGAGGAGGTTTACAAGGGTGATCCCAGGAATGAGTAGGTTAACATATGATGAGCGTTTGATGGCACTGGGCTCATATTCACTGGATTGTAGAAGAATGAGGGGGGGCCTCATTGAAATGTACAGAATAGTGAAAGACTTGGATAGAGTGGATGTGGATGTGGAGAGGATACTTTCACTAGTGGGAGAGTCTAGGACTAACCTCATATTAAACATTTTTTTGGGGGGAAGGAGATGAGGAGGAATTTCGTTAGTCAAAGGGTGGTGAATCTGTGGAATTCTTTGCCACAGATGGCTGTGGAGGCAAAGTCAGTGGATATATTCAAGGCAGATAGGTAGATTTTTGATTAGTACAGGTGTCGAGGTTATGGGGAGACGGCAGGAGAATGGGGTTAGGAGGAAGAGATGGATCAGCCACGTTTGAATGGCGAAGCAGACTTGATGGGCCGAATGGCCTCATTCTACTCCTATCACTTACGATCATCAGATAACACTACATAAATACAAGCTAGCCAAACTCAAGGACAATAGGTAGAGTGAAGGGAAAGATGCAGAGTGCAGAATATAGTTCTCATCATTACAGCACAACAGTTCCAGAGACAAAGTCCAATGTCCACCGTGAGGTGGAGCTGAATCTGACTATTCCCTAGCTTCCGGATGGACTGGTCTGAAGCCCGATAACAGAGGGGAAGAGGGTGTTCCTGAATCTGGTAGTGCACGCTTTCAAGCTTCTGTATCTTCAAGTCGATAGGAGCTGGGAGAAAGGGGAGTGACCGGGATGGGGACAGTTTCAGCTTTAGGTTGTCAACGTTCCAGGATTGTTCCCGGGTCTCCAGGAATTGAGGACTCCGCACCTGGGCTGGAGAGGGCAGTCGAGGGGAGGAGGCCCTGTGATGAAGCCTCCAGGATGTATTCCACTGCCAACAGCAACGTGGTGCCATGATTTTGGGGTTTGAAGCCCAGGCCAACGTTCTCTGGGCAATGGAGTGGGGTGGCCGCAGTGTTGTGTCGGGCTGTGCATGAAGCAACTTGACTGATGGACTGTGTCGGTCGATCACTAAACATCAGTCCCACTCCACCCTCAGACAAGGGATGAGGAAGCACCAGTGCGTTGCAAGCCCCATGTTCAAGGGAGTAAAGAGAAGGTTCTCCAGACTGATTCCTGGGATGTCAGGACTTTCATATGATGAAAGACTGGATAGACTCAGCTTGTACTCGCTAGAATTTAGAAGATTGAGGGGGGATCTTAAAGAAACTTACAAAATTCTTAAGGGGTTAGACTGGCTAGATGCAGGAAGATTGTTCCCAATGTTGGGGAAGTCCAGAACAAGGGATCACAGTTTAAGGATAAGGGGGAAATCTTCTAGGACCGAGATGAGGAAAACATTTTTCACACAGAGAGTGGTGAATCTCTGGAATTCTCTGCCACAGAAGGTAGTTGAGGCCAGTTCATTGGCTATATTTAAGAGGGAGTTAGATGTGGTCCTTGTGGCTAAAGGGATCAGGGGGTATGGAGAGAAGGCAGGTACAGGATACCGAGTTGGATGATCAGCCATGATCATATTGAATGGTGGTGCAGGCTCGAAGGGCCGAATGGCCTACTCCTGCACCTATTTTCTAAGTTTCTATGTTTCTCATAAAGAGGCCACATTCGCCAGATGTCAACCCTTTAATTATTCATACATCGCATCCAAAACGTATTTTTCCGAACTTCCAATTTGCATTTGAATGAATCAATACTGGCTGCCCCCCTGGGGTTACCCATTCCATAGCCTGGCAATCCATTCTCTGAAATCATCTTTCCGCTGATCATTTGAATTTCCCCTCTGCTTCTTTGGATTGACTGGACTGTGCAAAATGAAAACACAAATGGACGTGGCTGTGTCATCTCATCGGTGAGGCTACTAAAAACGGGAATGATATCGCTGTTTTTTTCAAAGCATCTATATAATTGCTTCTCATCTCTCCAGCTCCTCAATCATCGTGTCCCTTTTGTGTCCGTTCTAAAGCAGCAATATCCTCTTTGTCCCGTGGGAGCCAGAATTGCGCAGCTTTCTAAGAGCGATGCTTCAGCAATTTAATCAGAGGCAAATTGCTTCACCATCTCTGCTCAATGCTGGCTGCCAGCACACCCTGGCTTTGCTTGTTGCTGCCAAGCATTGCTGTGAGGTTTAATCTAGGATTGTCCTCTCCCTGGTACCATCTCCTTTGGTTATTGTCCCCTCCCCCCCTTTCACTAGATATTGTTAAGCACCAGCCGCATCTTACAGACAGAGACCTGCTCACCTGGGATGTCCAGAATAGCTTCCCGCTTCTCCTCACACTCCTGATAGTGTACCAGGTGGGACCAGAGTGCAGACTTCCCCTGAGTTGATAATACAAAAGAACAAGCTCTGAACAAACAAAACAACGTTCAGCAGGTCAAGCAGCGTCCGTGGAAGCAATAGGCGTGCGTGGAAGTTTCAGGTCACGTTTCAGGTTAGGGATGGCACAGTGGTGTAGCAGTAGAGTTGCTGCCTCACAGCTCAGAGGCCTGAGTTCGATCCCGACTACTGGTACTGTCTGTACGGAGTATGCACGTTCTCCCTGTGGCTGCGTGGGTTTGCTCCGGGTGCCCTGGCTTGCTCCCACATGCCAAAGACATAGTGGTTTGTAGGTTAATTGCCTTCTGTAAAAAATGATAACATCGTCCCTAGTATGTAGGATAGTGCTAGTGTGATTGCTGGTCGACGCAAACTTGGTGGGCTGGAGGGCCTGTTTCCACACTGCATCTCTAAAATCTATAGTGATGACTAAAGACCTTGCAAGAGGACTAAGAGGTATGGGGGAAGGCTGGCAGTATATAATGCAGGTGCTGACGAAGTGCCTCTGGTAATGTGTTTAGGTATGGGGCAGGAACAGAAGAGCAACAAAAACTATAATGTTTAGTGTCGAGTGGAAGAATTGTCATAGGAAGAGGGAAACTGCTTCAAAGTTCACCCTTTATTTTGCACAAAGGGTGGTGGGTGTATGGAATGAGCTGCTGGAGGAGATAGCTTCCTCAAACTCAACAGCGATAAAACAGAATTCCTCCTCATAGGCTCCAAATCCACACTCAGCAAAATCAATAACCCCACTCTCACCATCGACGGCACCACTGTCTCCCCATCTCCCCAGGCCCGCAACCTTGGCGTGATCTTTGATTCCACCCTCTCCCTTGAGCCTCACATCCGCCATGCCATATCGTTAAAACCTCCTTCTTTCGTCTCCGCAACATCGCCAAACTCAAACCCTCTCTCACACCTCCCGCTGCTGAAAGACTCATCCATGCCTTCATCTCCTCCCGACTGGACTACTGCAACTCACTTCTCCTTGGCATCAGCTCCACCTACATCAACCGACTCCAACTGGTCCAGAACGCAGCCGCCCAACTCATCACCCACACCAAATCCTGGCATCACATCACTCCAGTCCTCAACCAACTTCACTGGCTTCCCATCTCCCACCGGATCACCTACAAAATCCTGGTACTCACCTACAAAGCCCTTCACCATCTGGCCCCCCCCATATCTCACTGACCTCCTCTCCCCCTACCAACCCTCACGGTCCCTCAGATCCACATCAGCGGTCTCCTCTCCATCCACAAGTCCAACCTCCGCAGTTTTGGGGACAGAGCCTTCTCCAGGGCAGCTCCCAGGCTCTGGAACTTCCTCCCCCAACTGATCCGCAATTCCGTGTCCCTCACCATCTTCCAGTCCCGCCTCAAGACCCATCTCTTCACCTCTGCCTATCCTTAGCCCCACGTCCCCCTCCCTTTTCATCTGTGCATTAATTGCCTCATACTGTGTTTTGAATTGAATTCTGTCTTTACTTTGTGTACTAGTCATGTCTCTACTATTTATTTCATTCCGCTTACATGTTTTTCCTCTACTTGCTAAATTTTTGTAAGGTGTCCTTGAGACTCTTGAAAGGCGCCCATAAATAACATTTATTATTATTATTATTATAGCTGAGGCAGGTATTATCGCAATGTTTAAGAAACATTTAGATGGGTATATGGGTAGAGGTTTAGAGGGAAATGGGCCAAACGCATGCCGATGGGACTAGTGTAGATGGGGCATGTTGGCCAGCGTGGGCAAGTTGGGCCGAAGCTCCAAGTTCCACGCTTCATAACTCTATGACTTTAAGCGAAGAGATTTGCAGTAGGGCAGTAGCGGTTCCCCATGGACAGTGCTGGGTCTACACTCAGATGGTCTTGCATGGGGCAGTGTAATCTGTGCAGAGGCAGAGCCCCCTTTGAAGAACGTACCTGTTTGATGAGCAGCCCATGACTCCAGATTCTCTCCAGCAGGTCACACAAGCTCGCTATCAATGTGTTCTCCTCCAGGCCAGTGATGTTGGCCTCTCCGTGCCCCAGTTCCACTGCCTCGTGACCCATCTTTTCCACCAGCATTCGCTTGGTCTGCAACGGAGCATTCGCCAATGAATTCAAACCATCCAGTCACCTTCCCAAAACAACTACGGTCAATTACATAACGCACACGCTGGTGCAGCCGCTCCCTCACAGCGCCACAGACCCGGGCTCGATCGTGACCTTGGTTGCTGCCCATGTGGAGTTTGCATGTTCTCCATGTGACTAAGTGGGTTTCCTCCAGGTGCTCCGGTTTCCACCCGCATCCCAAAGACAACCAGGGTTTGCAGGTTAATTGGCCACTGTAAATTGCCCCTTTGTGTGTAGGGAGTGGATGAGAAAGTGGGATAACATAGAACTAGCATGAGCAGCGAATCGGCATGGACTCGGTGGGTCGAAGGGCCTAATTTATATCTACGTTATCATTGATTATATTCAGGAGCCCATGAGGTCCTCAGGATTTTAGCCACTTCTGTACATTGTTATCTAAATCATCCTACTCCTTCACATTACCCAGGTTCTCACCATTCAGTGAAATATTGGCATTCAGTACAGTTGCGGGAGGATACAGCTGGTGACACACATCACCCTTTGTACCCCATTTCCTATTCAACTCGATCCCGGCTACGGGTGCTGTCTGTACGGAGTTTGCACGTTCTCCCCGTGACCGTGTGGGTTTTCTCCGAGATCTTTGGTTTCCTCCCACACTCGAAAGACGTGCAGATTTGTAGGTTAATTGGCTTGGTATAAATATAAATTGTCACTAGTGTGTGTAGTGTAGTGTTAATGTGCGGGGATCGCTGGTCGGTGTGGACTCAGTGGGCTGAAGGGGCCTATTTCCGTCATGTATCTCTAAACTAAATTATTCTGACCATCTGCTCCCCATTCCTGTTGTCAATCTCCAGCCATCACATTCCCTCAGCTGAAGGTACTTTTTGCCCCATAAATCCAAATCCAAATATGTTAGTTGTTGGCCATCTCCAAATGGGGTCTCATAACCTTGGTTTAACCTCCAGTGCAGCACTAAAAACCTCCCAGGTCTCAGTGAACAGAGTTCCCGGCAGGGACCACAGGCAAACTGATTAAGTCCCCAGCTCCCTAAGAGCTTTGACATCAGTTGAAGACAACAACCCAGTTAATCAGAGGGCAAGGAAACTATTCCCTGATTGATGTCATATACATCAATGATGTGGATGATGGTGTGGTAAATTGGATTAGTAAGTATACAGATGATACTAAGATAGGTGGTGTTGTGGATAAGTAGATTTTCAAAGTCTAGAGAGAGATTTAGGCCATTTTGAAGAGTGGGCTGAAAGATGGCAGATGGAGTTTAATGCTGATAAGTGTGAGGTGCTACATCTTGGCAGGACAAATCAAAATAGGACATACATGGTAAATGGTAGCGAATTGAGGAATGCAGTTGAACAGAAGGATCTAGGAATAACTGTGCATAGTTCCCTGGAGATGGAATCTCATGTAGATAGGGTGGTAAATAAAGCTTTTGGTGTGCTGGCCTTTATAAATCAGAAGCATTGAGTATAGAAGTTGGGATGTAATGTTAAAATTGTGCAAGGCATTGGTGAGACCAATTCTGGAGTATGGTCGCCAAATTATAGGAAAGATGTCAACAAAATAGAGAGAGTACAGAGGAGATTTACTAGAATGTTGCCTAAGTTACAGAGAAAGGTTGAACAAGATAGGTCTTTATTCTTTGGAGCGCAGAAGGTTAAGGGGGGACTTGATAGAGATCTTTCAAATTATGAGAGGGGATAGACAGAGTTGATGTGGATAAGCTTTTCCCATTGAGAGATGATTCAAACAAGAGGACATGATTTTTTGAATCAAGGGACAAAAGTTTAGGGGCAACATGAGGGGGAACCTCTCTACTCAGAGAGTGGTAGCCATGTGGAATGAGCTTCCAGTGGAAGTGGTGGAGGCAGGTTCATTTTTATCATTTAAAAATAAATTGGATAGGTATATGGACGGGAAAGGAATGGAGGGTTATGGTCTGAGTGCAGGTAGATGGGACTAGGTGAGAGTAAATGTTCGGCATGGACTTGTAGGGCCGAGATGGCCTGTTTCCGTGCTGTGATTGTTATATGGATATATCACATTCTCCTATGGGGCAGCATGGTGGCGCTTCAGAATTGCTGCCTTACAGCGCTAGAGGCCAAGTACGATCCTGACTACGGGTGCTGTCTGTACATTGTTTGTACATTCTCCCCGTGACCGTGTGGGTTTTCCCTGGGTGCTCCGCTTTCCTCCCACACTCGAAAGACGTACAAGTTTGTAGGGCAGACACACAAAGCTGGAGTAACTCAGTGGGACAGGCGGCATCTCTGGAGAGAAGGAACGGGTGATGTTTCAACTCAAAATGCCAGGGTATGAAGAAGGGTCTCGACCCGAAACGTCTCCCATTCCTTCTCTCCAGAGATGCTGCCTGTCCTGCTGAGATACTCCAGCTTTTTGTGTCTATCCTTGGTTTAAACCAACATCTGCAGTTCCTTCTTACACAGGTTTGTAGGGTAATCAATTCAATTCAATTCAATTTTAATTGTCATTGTCAGTGTACAGTACAGAGACAACGAAATGCATTTAGCATCTCCCTGGAAGAGTGACATAGCAAACGATTTGAATAAATAATAATAAGTGTCCGGGGGGGGGGGTGGTGATTGGCAGTCACCGAGGTACGTTGTTGAGTAGAGTGACAGCCGCCGGAAAGAAGCTGTTCCTCGACCTGCTGGTTCGGCAACGGAGAGACCTGTAGCGCCTCCCGGATCGTAGGAGGGTAAACAGTCCATGGTTGGGGTGAGAGCAGTCCTTGGCGATGCTGAGCGTCCTCCGCAGACAGCGCTTGCTTTGGACTTCGGCTTCAATAAGTATAGTAAATTGTCCCCAGTGTGTGTAGTGTGTCCTAGTGTAACGGAGATCGCTGGTCAGCACAGACTCGGTGCGTCGAAGGGCCTGTTTCCGTGCTGTATCTCTATACTACACTAAACCACTTTGATCCGTGTCCAAGTAGGAAAAATCATTGCAAGCTGGTTACCTTAATGCGACATTCTTTGAGCAGTCCTTCCACGAACTTCCAGTTAGTTTGTGCAATGACAGCGGGGGATAGGTCGGAGAGTTTCGGTTGCCGTAAGCTTTTTCCTAAGCTCCGGGCCTCTTGCATGTATTTCTGTAAATCAGGGCACATACATTTAGGGCCACCTTTCCCAAGCATCTGATGGACCTCTGTGAAATGGCACTCAGAGTGGCGGGATGCAAACACATTTGGGGAGGCCAGTGTAGTTAGAATATAGAACAGTACAACACAAGACCAGGCCCTTCGGCCCACACTGTCTGTGCTGAACATGATGCCAAGACCATCATTTATCTACCTGCACATAACCCATATCCCTCCATTCCCTGCATATCCATATGCCTATCGAAAAGTCTTTTAAATGCCACTATTGTATCTGCTTCAACCATCACCCCCCACCAGCATGTTCCAGGTAGCTACCCCTCACTGTGTACAAAGCTCGCCCCGCTCATCTCCTTTAAACTTTTCATCTCTCACCTTAAACCTATGCCCTCTAGTATTTGAATTTTCCATCCTGGGGAAAAAATGGTTATGACTGTCTATCCTATCTCTATCTCTCAGAATTTTTAATACAATAACTATTTTACATGTAGTTAGTGGTGCAAATTACCAGTTGATCCATTTACTAGTCCCATACACAGGGAGGTTTCTGATGTGGGTATGTCATGCTCCTGGAGATAGACACAAAATGCTGGTGTAACTCAATGGGTCAGGTAACATCTCTGGAGAAAAGGAATAGGTGACATTTTGGGTCGTGACCTTCAGACAGGGTCTAGACCTGAAACGTTACTATTCCTTCTCTCAGGAAATGCTGTCTGACCCGCTGACATACTCCAGCTTTTTGTGTCTATCTTCGGTTTAAACCAGCATCTGTAGTTCCTTCCCACACATGTTGTCATGCACATGGGGTTGACAACTGTTGGGTTATTTTTTTATTCGCTGCTACTTTCCATCTCACCTACTTCCCAATGACAATGCTATTGTTCCTATTTCATGGATACTGTAATCCCTAATGCTCATCCCAACCTTTCTTCCTTGTTCCTCAAATGTTACTCGCTCTTTCCTTCCACTTGAGATATATCGCATTAGTCATGGTTTGGCCAGGGGACTCGTCATTTCCTACACAAAATGTTGGGCAGTTTCACACCAGCTCCAAGTGATTATCTCGCAAAAACCCAGATATCGGTGATAACTGGTGCAAATTTGGAAAAAAAAAGCACTTCAATATGGCGAGCGGGGTTAAAAGGAACTTTGTGTTGGCGGAGTGGATGAGAAAGTGAGATTGTGTCGAACTTGTGTGAACTGGTCGTCAATGGTCAGCATGGACTCGGTGGGCCGAAGGGACTGTTTCCATGCTGCATCTCTCACCTAAGCTAAACTAAATCTACACAAACGTCTTGTTTTACCTAAAGAGAGGGGACTGGGACATTGAAAATGGTGAAAGGGTTTGACAGATGCAGAGAAAACTTTTCTTTTTACAAAGGAATCACAGTGTGAACGGGGCACTGTCATCTTAAAGTTAGAGCGAACCAACTCAAGAGTGGAGTCGGGAAGAGTTTTCCATTCATTTGGTGGTAACTTGGGATTTGCTTCCCATAAACTGCGTGCTGGCTGAAGCAGAATGTACCTATCAAGGCTGAGATCGATAGATTTACGATACTTCGACAGATCAAGGGGTATGAAGATACCATGGAGTCGGGTTAACTGCAGATCAACCATGATGTAGGTTCACAATCTACTTCCATTCATAATGTTACTATGGATACTGGGCCTAGAGTGCAAGAAAGAGAGTTTCCACCCTTCACTTCGGTGAAGAAAAACACATTCTGAAAAAGTACGGAGGGCTTTGGAGAAATGTTAAGGGAGGTTTCTACCCTATCTGGAAGAGTTGGAGAACACTTTCACTTTAGTTCTGTGGTGCAAGCCCTATTTCAGTGAGCTAAGCAGACTGACCGTGTAAACAAAAGCTGTGAAGGATTAGAGCATCACACAGCGTCCGAGCGCAACGTACCAGCGAGCACTCGGAGGAGGATTTTTTGGGAGGTCGTACGGCGAGGGGCGAACCCTGGTCCCATTCCCAGAAGGCCATGGAGTTGTGGTGGAGGAAGAGGTGCCCCTCCACTGGCTAAAGGCGAGCGGTGGCGAGGGCCCAGAGGGGAACCGATCGCAAAGCGAGAGAGCGCAGGAGAAAGGAAAACACAAAACGTGAGAGAGGAGCAACAACAAAAAAAAAAAAAACAAAAGAGAACTCGTCGAGAACAACAAACAATCAAAGTCTCTGAGCAACATGGACTTATTCTGCTGAAAGTTACTGTGGGGACCAGCTTAGCGGTGGAATTGCTGCCTTACAGCGCCAGAGACCCGGGTTTGATCCTGACTAAGGGTGTAATGTACGCCTGTCGGAGATTGTACTTCTCACTGTAATCGCGTGGGTTTTCTCCGGGTGCTCCGGTTTCCTCCCACACTCCAAAGACGTACAGGTTTGTAGGCTGGTTGGCAGCGTACCCTGCGGGCCGAGAGCCTGTTTCCACACTGTATCTATTGTCTATCTCTGAAATCTAAAGAGTAACATCAAGAGTAGAGTGGAGAAACTAGCAATTATGGGATGCATTTGTACAGGACTATGAGGAACAGGAGCCCAGTCTCTGCTCGGGTGAACTGCCCAGCCCGAACCTCACCAACCTGTTGAGGCATGCTCCATTAATGTAAACCTGAATATGTCCTTAATCTAATACTAATGAGGTCAATTAGCATCGTAGTGTGAAGCTCATGACCACTGAGAATTGAATGGGGCCATTTAAAGTCATTTCGCAATTTGCTAATCACAGAACCAACCCATTAACAGTCACTGATGAAATTATTTCTCCAACCCAACAACCAGCGTCATGGAAAGGTTTAATCACACAGAGGGAAAAAAGAAAGATGTTGTGCTGAGGGATGGAGACAGCTCCTGAGATAAGTCCCATCACAAGTTCACACGTTATAGGAGCAGAATTAGGCCATTCGGCCCATTAAGTCTACTCCGCCATCCAATCATGGTTGATCTCTGCCTTATAATCCCATTTTCCTGCCTTCTCCCCATAACCCTCAACACCCAATGATCGATTGCTTTCTGAACTGCAGACTTATCCAGACTGTAGCGACCAGTGTCTCCTACACTCTGCAGGATGCGGGCGTGTGAATATGTTGATGCACTCAGCGGTGAAGTGATTACCAGCGGCTGATCTGCCATTCACCTGGTCCCGGAATTAACTCTGAAAATAGGTCACAAAGTGCTGGAGTAACTCAGCGGGAGAACAACCCTGGAGAACAAGATTTGGTGACGTTTCAGTTCGGGACCTTTCTACAGACAGGGCGGCCCAGTGGCGCAGCGGTAGAGTTGCTGCCTTACAGTGCCAGAGACCCGGGTTCGATCCTGACTGACGGTACTTGTCTGTACAGAGTTTGTATGTTCTCCCCGTGACCTGTGTGGGTTTCCTCTGAAATCTTAGGTTTACTCTCACACTTTAAAAGCGTACAGGTTTGAAGGTTAATTGGCTTGGTATAAAAGTAAAATTGTTCCTAGTGTGTGTAGGGTAGTGTTAGTGTACGGGGATCGCTGGTCAGTGCATACTCTGTGGGCCGAAGGGCCTGTTTCCGCGCTGTATCTCTAAACAAAATTAAACTAAGCTGATTGTAGATGGGGGGGGGGGGGGGGTGAAATTAAGTTGGAAGAGAGAAGGGGGGAGCGGGGTTAAAGCTGGAAGAGAGGAGGGGCAGGACAAGGTGTGGCAGGTCATAGGTGAACACAGGCAAGGTGGGGTTTTGAAAGGCTGATGGTTGGAAAAAGGCCAGAGGTGAAAGGTATGAAAGTAAACAGGTAACATAAATTGTACTGCGTTCATATGGATTGCACAAACACAGCCAGAGCAATGCATTCATTTCTGGACACCATCTTCAAGAAGGTTAATCAGTTGTGCAGGTCGTACCTGAAGATTAATCTGAATGATACTGTCCTAAATGGGTTTATCGTGAATTGTGTTTTATTTGATTTATTTCTTCATTCCAGCATTTGTTGTCCATTCCGAAGTGTCCCAGAACTAAGGAGCCAGTTAAGAATGAATCACGTTAGTGGGGCTGGAGTAACATAGCTGTTTGAGTGGGTAAAGACTGTAGCTTTCCTTCTCGGAAGGAAGATAGAGAGCCAGACAGGTTTTTACAACAATCCATCTGCTCCATGCTTTTTTAATTCCACAGTTTTACTTAATAACTTCCGCTTGAAGTCGAATCTGTTGGGGTAGGGTCTGAACTGGTGCCTTTTCATCAATGGTCCAGATTTTTGTGATATATATAGCAATGTAACCTCTTTATCCTTGAGTATAGAAGGAAGAGGCTCACATAGAAGACTGTGATTCATCGGAATTTCCTACTCAAGAGGGCAGTGTAGGCTCATTTGTTGCGTATACACAAGACCAAGATGGATGGATAGCTTTTTAAATATCAAGGCAATTAAGGGTTCTGGGTTAGTGGTAAGAGAATGGCAATGAGGTATGAATGAATGAACACTTTATTGCCACATGTGACAAGTCACAGTGATATTCTTTGTTTTGCTACCCAAGGTACGCAAAGATTCGCTACATAAAGGGCGTAGTCCCAGTATCCCGTGCCAGGTCTTCCTTTTTTCTCCCCTCCTCCTCCTCCCTCCCGCTGGTTCTCCCTAAGCCGGGTCATCCTTTATTCTTCCATGATAGCCATGATTGTAGAGAATGGCTGAATGGCCCACTATTGCTTTTTTTTCTTATGTTCTTAATTTATCTTGAATGGCAACAGTTATAACTATCAGACAGCGAGAAAGATGGAGGGTTTTATGAATGGAACAGTCAAAGTGACCATGGTTGGTGGTAGGCGCAGGTTGTAAACGGTTATGGGTAGAGGACTTGGGATGGCCCCTGTACCTCTTTCAGGTCGTTGTCCAGTGCCAGGTGCTCCGAATGTTGCCGTAGACGATCCTTCCTTCGCTGCGCTGTGGCGCCTCGGTTCGCCCATCGGCTGCGGGTGTTGGGACAGATGAAGAGACAGTTTTAATGCTTGGGTAACAGCGTCAACCAAGAAGAGCATCGGCTCAGATCTTTTCACACTGAAAACATCAGCCGCAATTGATATGATAGCCTTTCCTCCATACAAGTGGAACGAATCACGAGCTTGATGGACCACTCTCCACTTGCCTGGATGAGTGCGGCTCCAGCAAATGTCAAGAACTCCGGCACCATCCCAGGCAAAGCAACCCATATAACTGGTACCCCATCCACCCCACCACACTAAACATTCGTTCCTTCCACCAACAGTGCACGGTCTGCAGGGTATACCACCCCAAAAAAAATGTTGGGCAGTTACTCACCAAAGTTACTCCGACACTAACTCCCAAATCTATGATCTCTCTCACCAAGAAGGAGAGGGGCAGGAAGCATTGTATTGTATTGTATTGTATTGTATTCAATTTATTGTCATTATCTCATAAGAGACAACAAAATGGATTGGATTGGAAGCAGATGGGAAAACCACCACCATGTTGCAGGTTTGACTATCTCTCTATTGAAGAACCTCACGGTGGCACAGTGGTAGACCTGCTGCCTTGCAGCGTCAAAGACCCGGGTTCAATCCTGACTACAGGTGTTGTACTGAATGGAATTTGTACGTTCTCCCTGTGACCACGTGGGTTTTCTCCAGGTGCTCTGGTTTCCTCCCCCATTCAAAAGACGTGCAGGTTTATTGTTTAATCGGCTTTGGAAAAATTGTAAATTGTCCCTAGTGTGTGTAGGATAGTGCCAGTGAATGGGGGTCGCTGGTCGGCACGGACATGGTGGGCCGAAGGGCCTGTTTCTGCGCTGTGTCTCTAAAACTTTAAAAAAAATCAAAACTACAACACTGATGGGACAGCATGCAAACAAAAACCTTTCACTGTACCTCAGTACACATGACAATAATACACTAAACTTGGGGTTAGGAGGGGATGGCAGAGTGGGCTTGATGGGCCAAATGGCCCAATTCTACTCCTATTACTTACGACCTTAAACTAAACTAAGCAAAAGAAGGGAGGAGTGCACGCAAGTCACACTGAACTTAGGGAAGATAAGATACTAAGGTGATGTACTCACTTGTTGTTGGTTGGTCCTGTTGCCAGTACATCTGCCTGCAGCTTGGGGAAGAAGCCCTGCTCATACTTCCCCTGTCCAATCTTCATGTCCAGCAGGTGTGGATGGATGGCAGTGTGGTCGATCTTCACCAGTCGCTGCTCAATGGCTTGGGCTGGGCGGCACAGTCAAGAACAGCAGCAAATTAGTCCACATGACTGAGGCGAGCAAAATCAAATGTGCAGGTGGGAGATTAAATACCAATTAGAGTGATCGTAACGTTGCAAAAAGCAAACAATGGCAAATGTTGGAAATCCAAAGCTGAAAAGGAAATCACACTGCAAATACGCCGTGGATCAGGTAGCACTCGTGAGGTGCAAAACAGAGTTAATCGATCAGATCGACCAGAAACAGTATCTGGTGAAGATGACACAGTGTCACTGATCCCACGGATGCTGCTGAACCCACTGGGCATTTCTAGCACATCCTGTTTTCAATATAGAGCACAAAGCTGTAATAGACTTTTGGAGAATGGGGTTAGGTGAGAGGTGAGGTGAGAGGTGGGGAGAGAGACTGCCAGACTGTCACAGCTAAAAGTTAAGCAGAACTTCCCTCTATTTTCTGGAGAGAAGGAATAGGTGATCTTTCGGTTGTGACCCTTCTTCAGATGAAGGGTCTCAACCCAAAACGTCATCTATTCCTTTTCTCCAGAGATATTGTCTGACCCGCTGAGTTACTCCAGTATTTTGTGTTCTTCTTCACTGTAAACCAGCATCTGCAGTTCCTTCCTGCACACTTTGAGAAGAGGCTTGTGCTTTCTCTTATTGCCTCTCTGGGCTAATGTATGTCAGCTACAGTCATATCAAGCCGTACAGCACAGAAACTGGCCATTCGGCCCACTCTGTCTGTGCTGACCATTCTACTTCTCCGCACTAGTCCCGTAGACCCACCTCTTGTCTACAGCCTTCTATGCCGTGGCAATTCAAATGCTTGTGCAGATTCTTCTTAATTGTGAGAAGACTTTTAAATTTGAGTTTAATGGATGTTTCTTGTAATGTGGGAGGCTGAAGAATCGTAACTCATCCCTGATAACTTATTCAAGCACATTCAAGGAAACAAGTTTGGATGGACTCAAAAGCTGATCTTGGTCAGCATGGATGAGTTGGGCTGAAGGGCCATTGTGCTGTATGACCCTTATGAACTTCATAAGAAAAACACAAAAGTAGTCCCTCAGACTATATTGAAATTATTTATTTCATCCAATAAGAATTTCACCCTGCTTTGGCAAGGCTACCAGCATAATCAAGGACGAGTCGCATCCTGGCTGCTCCCTCTTCTCCCCCTTCCCAGCAAAAGGTGTAGAAGTGTGAAAACACACAACTCCAGATTCAGGGACAATTTCTTCCCAGCTGTTATCAGACAACTGAACCATCCGACCACAACGAGAGAGCAGACCGGAATTGCTACCTACCACATTGGTGACACTCGGACTATCTTTGATCGGACTTCGCTGGCGTTACCTTGCACTAAACGTTATTCCCTTATCATGTACCTGTACACTGAGAATGGCTCAACTGAAATCATGTATTGTCTTTCAGTTGACTGGTTAGCACGCAACAGAAGCTCTTCACTGTTCCTCTGTACACATGACAATAGACTGAACAATAAAATAAAAACATCTCCAACTATTGGTTCTATGTGTGGACCTTCCTCTCAAGCAGAGGTCCAACTGCATCCAATGCCCAACAAGGGTTCAGCACAGAGTGAGTAAGAACAGGAAACCTATAGAAAATTCTTCTTAACTGAAACCAATTGCCACCGTGGTCCCTAGCAGGGACCATCAAACACAAGCACAAGAAAAGATTTGCAACTCAGACCTTCTAGTTTGCCAATGATTTTCTCATAGCAGATTTTCATCAGATCAACGGAAGTGAGGTAAACACACGTAGAGACAAGATTTGGTGCACATAATTCCGGATGTGGTGTTTGCTATCGGTGTTGTTAAACAAGGCTGTGATTTACGCAAGGAATTAGCAGTGATCAAAGTCAGTAATAAGCTTATTACGTTCATCGCCATCATTCCGGCCTTCTAGACAGAGCACATGAGGCTCTGGTGCTTCTATATCAAAGGAGCAGTACCTTCGAGCAAGCCAACTGTCTGGGAATAAAAACAAGCACTTGGCATCAAAACCTTCCTTTATAAACATGCCTGGGGTCATCTTAATTGGAGGAACATCAAACGCATAGCAAAGAGAACAGAACCCTGTTGATCAGAAACGAAACCCAAACCAGAAATGTAACTACAAGTAGAAGAGTAAATTAAAAGCTTCACCAGTCAGTGTAATGAACCAATGTTTGGAACTACGAGTCACTGCAGCAATTTAGTTTAGTTTCTTTGAGTTTAGAGATACAGTGCGGAAACAGGCCCTTTGGCCCACCGAGTCCGCTTCAACCAGCGATCCATCCCCGCATACTTACATTATCCTACACACACTAGGGACAATTGACAATTATACCAAACCAATTAACCTTCGAACCTGTACCTGCATGTCTTTGGAGTGCGGGAGGAAACTGGAACACCTGTGGAAAACCCAAGCAGATCACAGGGAGAATGTGCAGAGTCCAAACAGACATGCACCAGTAGTCAGGATCGGACCGCAGCCGGACTCCGGCGCTGTTAGACAGCAGTTCTATCGCTGGGCCTGTTTCTGCGCCTTCACTTTTCTCATCTTTGTCTACTATTCCACGGAATTCCACAGATTCACCACCCTCCGGCGACAGAAATTCCTCCTCACCAACTAACAGGAGCATTCTCCTGCTGAAAACTCAGGTGCTTTACAGTGGGGCTGGTTTGTGGTTGTAATAAACCAGTGCACAGTGTTCACAGGTTCCTGCTGAGGAAAACTGGAGCAAACCATAGACCTTCTCCAAGGCCAACAGGTCAGATGAACGGGACTACACCTTCGGACTTCGGTTTCATGAGCCAAACTATTACTTTGAGACGGATTATGAAAAAAAAAAGAAACAATGACAGTATACATGGTGGGAAAAAACTGATCCTGCACAGATCCTGAGCCGAGAGGGTAAAGGCACTCACCTGCTTCTTTCAAGATGGTACACTTCTGATAGTTTGAGGTGCGTATTGTGGGGACGCGGACATTGTAGATCTTCATTTTCTCGATGCGCGAATCAAACACCCTGAGCAAAGGATCCTTCTCCTCCCACAGTGACACAATCTTATTGTCGATGAAAGTTGCAAACATCTGTGTCTCTATGAAGTGTGAGAGGAAAGGAAGGTAGGGCTCTGGCTGGTCCGAGAGAAATGAAGCCTAGAATAAAAAGGAAAAAAAAACACAATTTTTGAAGTTATATATAATGCAAAGCAAATTAGATGTCATTCGTCAAATCTTGACAATTATTGACCAACATGATCTGGTCCGTGCTCCAGGTGTAATGAAAATGTTCAAGGTGTGAATTGGGGTCAAGTTACACCTGGGAATTGCTCTGCCCAGGACAAGAAGGCTCTGCAGAGAGTAGTGCGTTCGCCGAACGCACTATGGGAACTTCACTCGCCCCCCCTGCAGGAACTGTACATCAGGAGGTGCAACTCCAGAGCCAACAATATCATGAGAGACCCCTTCCACCCATGCAACGGACTGTTCCAGCTGCTACGGTCAGGCAAACGCCTCCGTTGCCATGCGGTGAGAACGGAGAGGTTGAGAAGCAGTTTCTTCCCAGAGGCCATTCGGACTGTAAACGCCTATCCCACCAGGGACTAACTCTACTGAACGTTCTTTCTTCCATTATTTATTATGTAAAAGAATATGTGTGGTTATGATTGTGTTTATAGTTTGTTGGTTGTTTGTCTTTTTGCACATAGTCCGCGAGCATTGCTACTTTTCATTTCACTGCACATCTCGTATGTGTATGTGACAAATAAACTTGACTTGACTTGACTTTGCTAACTTGTCCTTCCTGGCAATATCTTCCTTCTAATGTTCTAAGTTCCAGAGACGTGCACCATTCTGGTGCTGAAGCTTCATACAAAACTCCTCCTGCCTCTTCACTTCTCGTCAATTACTATTCCTTCCCTCATCTGCCCGTTTACCTTTGTCGAGTAGATTTGCACTATTTGTTCAGTTTAGACTAGAGATACAGCGTGGAAGCAGGCACTCTGCTCACCGAGTCCACGCCGACCAGCAACCATCCCGTACATCAGCACTACTCCACACAGTTCGCTGTATCTTGGTGCACGTGATAATAATAAATTAAACTGGACAGAATGTCTGGTAACATCGAGCACTACCCCCCCTCATGTGTAATACAGGGGAAGGGGCTGGAGGAGAATGTGTACCTTGTCAAAATTCTGCATCTGCTCCCGGTTAGTCAGCCATGACTCCATGTCCTGTGCGGGTTGGATGACAAAGGCCTCGTAGTCAGCGAACATTTGCGTGAAGCGTTTGGCAAAGACCTCGCGGAGTTGCACGGCCAGCTTGTAGTCGCGGAGCTCCTCCTCACTGCACTGGCACCTAGTGTCCCTCTCCTTCTCCAGGGGTGCGGCTATCTCCATCTTCTCCACGGACACCCCCGTGCGCTTGGCCAGGGCCTGCAGCCGCGCCAGCGTCTCGTTGCCCTTCAGCAGCTCGTACATGTTGATGGTGGTGCTGGTCAGGTTGCCGTTCTTCTTGTCATGGACCAGCTCGTCCAGCACCAGGTTCTGCAGCTCAGCGGCACTCTCGCTGCAGTGCAGGTTCCCCTCTGGCGGGATCCCAAACTGAAGCAGCACCTCCGAGATCTCCTGGATGAACTCCAGCTTGTTGGGGAACTGGGGGAAATCCTCCGGCAGGTCGATGAAGTGGTTGTCAATGTCCACAAAGCACAGGTTTGCCTACGAGAGAGAGAGAGAAAGAAAAGAGAGAGAGAGAGAGAGAGAGAGAGAGAGAGAGAGAGAGAGAGAGAAAGAGAGAGAGAGAGAAAGAGAGAGAGAGAGAGAGAGAGAAAGAGAAAGAGAGAGAGAGAAGAGAGAGAGAGAGAGAGAGAGAGAGAGAGAGAGAGAGAGAGAGAGAGAGAGAGAGAGAGAGAGAGAGAGAGAGAGAGAGAGAGAGAGAGAGAGAGAGAGAGAGAGAGAGAGAGAGAGAGAGAGAGAGAGAGAGAGAGAGAGAGAGAGAGAGAGAGAGAGAGAGAGAGAGAGAGAGAGAGAGAGAGAGAGAGAGAGAGAGAGAGAGAGAGAGAGAGAGAGAGAGAGAGAGAGAGAGAGAGGAGAAAAGGTCAATGACAATTCTGCTTCGCATCAAATCAAAAGGGGTTGGTCAGATAGGTTGCTAGTGTAATCCTCACCTGTTGTGGAGGTGAGTGATGGAGTTTGGGGAAGGGGAAAATGAATTGATGGGAATTAGATTTAGCTCATCGGGCTAAAGGAATCAAGGGTTATGGGGAAAAAGCAGGAACGGGGTACTGATTTTAGATGATCTGCCATGATCATATTGAATGGCAGTGCTAGTTCGACAGGCCGAATGGCCTACTCCTGCACCTATTTTTCCATGTTTAAAACTCAGAGAATAATTACAGGGAGAAATTAATTGGGGGATAAGGTGGCTGAGTGGGCAGGCGTGAAATGGGCTCCTTTTATGTCACAAGACAACATGGAGAAGGTTCTGTGCTTGTTCCTCCACTCCAGAGACCCGGGTGTGTCATCAAAGTAGGCATTCCAATGCAACACTGAGAGAGCGCTGCATTGCCAGAGGTCACACAAGACCATCACATGAGAAAAAAGATCGCTCATCACTACTTCTAGACTGATGACGGCAATCTTTCTGGTATCTTGGCCAACATTTATACCTCGACCATTATTCCCAAAACAGAATTATCTGGCCATTATCACGTTGCTGCTTGTAGTGCCTTTAAATGGCCACTGGGTGTCCTTATATTCCTGCATTTTGCAAAGGTCCTAGCGCATCAAAATATAATTTGCAGGAGCAATAAAACATATCTTCACTCCACTCGATTACTGAAAGACAAAGGTTGAAATCTAGTGTGAAGCATTTCTGTCTCTTTCAACTAGACATTCGGGGCGGCACGGTGGCGCAGCGGTAGAATTGCTGCTTTACAGCGCTAGAGACCCGGGTTCAATCCTGACCTTGGGTGTTGTCTGTATGGACTTTGTACGTTCTCCCCGTGACTTGTGTGCGTTTTCCCCACGTGCTCCCTAGATTTCCTCCCACACTCCAAAGACACACAGGTTTGTAACGTAATGGGCTTGGTAAAATCGTAATTTGTCCCCAGTGTGTGTAGGATAGTGTTAGTGTGTAGGGATCGCTGGTCGGCGCAGATTCTGTAGGCCGAAGGGCCAGTTTCTGTGCTGTATTTCTAAAACAAAAAAGCTAAAAACATTCCCAACTGAATGCTGACTCTCATTGTTGGCCCAGGTGCAAAGATGCAAGGTCTCACAGCAATATTTCTCCCTCATATACCCATTACCCTTGCAGATTTTTGATTGTGTGATTCGGCGCGTTCAGCAACACACAGGTGCATCTAAATTGGTTATCTCCTCTCATTTAACATCCGCAGACATACATTTCTGGCAGAGATCAAGAGATCGCCATCAATAAGATGAAGCATCAAGAGTATAGGCTTCACACAAGACCGAGAGTCTCGGAGCAACCATATATCATCCTATCGCAACCCAACATTAAACACCTAAAGCCCTCATGAGAATGCCTGAATTCTAAACCTTGGATTCCCTTGGAGTTGATCAACAAAAACAACACTAAGGGTGTGGATCATTTAGCACCAGCTTTGCACTATCTCAATTCTGCATTACTCTTCTTGTCAGTTAAGCCTGGCTCGTTCAGAGTTTAGAGATACAGCAATGAAACAGGCCCTTCAGCCCACTGAGTCCACGCTGGCCATCGAATAGTGTAAAATGTGTCAAACTCCCACTTCCAATGTTAGCCTCAATGGCTCAGCACTTCAACTCCCCCTCCCATTCCCAATCCGACCTCTCTGTCCTGGGTCTCCTCCATTGCCAGAGTGAGCAACACCGGAAATTGGAGGAACAGCACCTCATATTCCGCCTGGGTTGCTTGCGTCCGGATGGCATGAACATTGAATTCTCCCAATTTTGCTAGCCCTTGCTGTCTCCTCCCCTTCCTTAACACCCGAGCTGTCTCCTCCCATCCCCCCGCCCTCGGGCTCCTCCTCCTCCCTTTTTCCTTCCTTCTCCCCCCCACCCCCCCATCAGTCTGAAGAAGGGTTTCGGCCCGAAACGTCACCTATTTCCTTTGCTCCATAGATGCTGCTGCACCCGCTGAGTTTCTCCAGCATTTTTGTGTACCTCCAATGTTAGCCTCCCTGCTATTGTGAAATTTCGATGACAATGGTTCATTTTCAGTGCAACCATCAGGAACGGATTGAGGTTAGGATTCGGGAGCGTACAAGGTGAGCAGTCCTGGATGGCAAGAGTTGGTTGCAGAAGATTGGAAAGGATTATTAAACTTAAGACCCAGGTTTAAAACAGATGATAGGCCTTAGAATTACATTTCCAAAAAGAAATAGAGGCTGAAAAAGTAATGGCATGCTCTTTTTAGCTCATATCAAGGAATGAATCAGAGGTGTTTTAAAGAATCATATTTTTATGACACAGGAGGCCATTCAGCCTATTGTGTCTGTGCTAGACCAGAAAGAACTGTCCAGCCTGATTGTGTGTTGCAGTAAAAGGTTGGTGACAATGCAGGTCACGTCTCTTCAAGTATATAGCATACCCCAATTTAAACATGGTAACGGTTGTGATTCCTCAGCTCCAGATTCCATCCATGCTCTGGGTGAGAATGTTAATATTGACCAAATTAAAGACACCATAAAATGGAGGATCCCTGCATTTGTCAGAATTTCTTAACCTTTGTCAGTGGAAATTTACAGGCTGTGGATGGCACCGACCAGTCTGAGCCTCAGATGGATATGCAGGATGGTGAAAGATCCAGGTGTTCTCCTCATTTCCCCTTAATTGATAATATGTATTAAAATTCTGTAAATAAACTTAAATGCATTGATATGATTGCATTGCTGCAAAGGAATTGTAAATAATGTAAATAATGTTGCATGCCAATTACCCTGCTGTTTGTTGATTGGTCAAAGTGTTAAGACCTGGCAGGATTGTTTTGAGTTCCAGGGTAAATGTTGCATTAGTTAGTTTGTTAGCTTCCTTCCAGAAGCTTCTGCCAGAAACATTGTATGGAAGACTCTGTAATTGGTTTGGGGAACTGTCAATAATGTATTGATGTAATTAATATGTTTGATTGGACTCTAAAGAGACCACCCCTATGTAGTTTGGCCCCTCAAAGTTCGTGGACGTATAAAAGGTAGCCCCATCTTAGATCGATGACGATCTTCCGGAGGTGCGCTTGGGACTGAGTAACCTTTTAGAGTGTGTCTGCTTGCACGAGGCTGAGGGGCTTGGCCAGGCAGAGACAAGGATCGAACGCACGGTGGTTTAGGTATCGTATAGGGGAATTTGCTGTTCATTCTAAAAATAAAGTTTAGTTATTCCAGTGCTTGAGTCAGTGTTTTTTACTGAACTAGACCAGACTGAACTAGACTGAACTAGCTTCAGAAGAGCGTATTTACAAGAACATTGGTGCTCATCCTGCTAATCCTCCAGAAAGTTCTATGTACTCATGCCCCTGATTTCTGACCCCTCAGCTAAGGGAAACAGATCTTTCCGATTTGCTCTAATCACCTAATCAATCAAATCAATGGGCGACACAGTGGCGCAGGGGTAGTGTTGCCATCTTCCAGTGCCAGAGATCTGGGTTCGATCCCGACTACGGGTGCTGTCTGTACGGGTTTGTTTGTTCTCCCTGTGACCGTGTGGTTTTTCTCCGGGTGCTCCGGTTTCTTCCCATGCTCCAAACACGCACAGGTTTGTAGGTTAATGGGCCTGGTACAATTATAGATCGCCCCTAGTGTGTAGGATAGTGTAAGTGTGCGGGGATCGCTGGTCAGCGCGGACTCAGTGGGCCGAAGAGCCTGTTTCTGAGCTGTATCTCGAACTTAAAACAACTAAACCCCACGCGGGCTGAAGATGCTTTCAAGAAATATGCCGCACCACCTCAATTGGTTCCTTTTCCTGTCAGCACGCCTGAGAGAAAATAATGATAATGAATACATTTTCAAACCATGAATCTTTTGCTTGAACAAAATCCAATTCGCCTGGAAATTTGTGCGAGAGAGAGAGCCACGGATGAAATGTGATAGATCAGCTGACAAGGATCTCAAGATATTAATCAATATATATTCTGTTCATTTAATTCTTCAAACGCAGCAGCAGGTTTTAGTTGAATTAATGACGCAAACAATTGATTAAAAAATACGATTCAATGATGTTTAGATAAAAGGAGCTTGTATGCAGAATGCTGACTTGCTTTATATAGAAAGATCAAAGAGATGTCATTGGACATCAGTTCCACATGATTTAGGCCAAACCATACATATCAATCATAGCCTTGCTATTATTTATATAGATGAAGGGTACGTTGGAAAACTAGGAATGGAGTAAATCACCCTTGGCAGATTATTAGCTTAGTTTAGAGATACAGAGTGGAAGGAAGCAGGCCCTTCGGCCCACCTAGTCCACGCCAACCAGCGATTCCCGCACACTAATGCTATCTTACACACACTAGGGACAATTTACAATTATTCCAAGTCAATTAACCTATAAACTTGTAAGTTTTTGGAGTGTGGGAGGAAACCAGAGATCCCAGAGAAGGCCCACGCAGGACAACATGCAAACTCCGCACAGACAGCACCCGTATTCTCATACACGAGCAGCAACTCTACCACTGCGCCACCGTGCCACGCGTGCTCATCGTGCCGCTTAATTCTATTTCTTTTCAAGTTCAATCCCAAGCCAATTCTCTGACTTTGGGAACGAAACAGATCCAAGCACCAAGTGCGGCTTTGAGCACAAAGTGAAGAATGAAGACACACTCACACATAACCCCACCGCAAACACAGGGAAGGGATAAGCTCAACCTTGCCTGAAGCATACACACTGTAAGCTGCTTTGTGTTGTAACTGAAGAACAACAGACAACATACTTATCTCGACATTCAATGCTCCAACACAACTTGGCTAAGAACAAGCTAATTTGGTCCATAACTTCAGGGTGCACCTACTGCATCAATAGCATAAGGAGACTCAATGTGCTTCAGTAAGTCAGCGGAACAGATATCATCTCCGGAGAATATGGACAGGTGACGATTTGGGTCAGGACCCTTCTTCAGATTGTAAATCAGCATCAGCAGTTCCTTGTTTCTACGCATCAGTGGCATACCTGGATTTATGTACCAGGTCCTTCATTCACATGTGCCACCAACACAGAAACCACTGGACATTTGCAGTGAGATAACACAGCAAGTAATGTCTTGTATTACAATCGCTCTGTGTGTACGAGGCCAACATACCGAACTGGACCCCAGCTAAAGGGTCTGACCTGAGTCAAGCTGGCCGAGTCTCAGCCGACAGCCAAGTCTTGCTGGGTTTTTTTCTTACTGATTAATAGAGATTGTGGTGATAAACTACACTCTGTCCACACACCTTCCCTTCCCCCTAACTCTCTGTCCATTAATGAAATGAGCCCCACACATGTTATTCCAATATCATGTATCTGTACACACAAAATGCTGGAGTAACTCAGTGGGCAAGGCAGCATCTCTGGAGAGAAGGAATGGGCGACGTTTCGGGTCTCCTGAGATGCTGCCTCACCCGTTGAGTTATTCAGCATTTAGTATCTACCTTTAATTTAAACCAGCATCTGCAATTCTTTCTTCCACATGTGTCTGTACACTGCGGATGGCTGGATTGTAATCATGTATTGTCTTTCCGCTATCTGGTTAGCACGCAACAAAAGCTTTTCACTGTACCTCTGTGCACATGACAATGAACTGCACCAGTCGCCAGTCTACGATGTGCTCACTGATCCCTGGACAGAGGTAGGAATGTTGCAGTTGTTTTGGGAAGAAACAGCCCGGCAGGAATCCCAGCTCTGATTCAGCCCGGAGCTTCCTACTGGACGGTACGTCCCTGCAGATTACAAGTGAGCTCAAGGTCAGGCTGTCTTTCGTTACCTAACTTGCTAGTACGTGATTCCTGATTTCACTTTTAAACGACATTCATCCGAGAGCCCAGAGGATACCTGGCATCTGTTCAGCAAGGGGAATGTCGGAGCTGAATGGGAGATTAATTGCCCAGCGTTATCCCATGACAGGACTTCCCCATTGTCAATAATTTACTTTCTCACTGCTTTATATCATCCAGTCACATCATTGATTAAACTGTAGCTGATTTAACCTGTGACACACTTCACTCCAGTGCTCCTCGCGTTGAACTGTGGCAACAGCGGCAACAAGGATTTCTTCAATATATTGAGTTTACAGCTACTTACAATGCTGGAAATCAAGCGTGAATTGGATCAGCGACACACACTGCTGTGAAACTGCCCAAGCTCAATCCAGAAGCTTTAATGCACATACCCAAAGCAGCACTGAGCCCATGGTGTATCTGTTACAGGGATAACTCTGTCACACGATTCTCTGAACTGTTCCGCTGTATGTGTTGCCAGTACATTTATTTGCTTGGAAATATGAAAATGTGCTTGAAAGACTCAAAGGGCATATTAGTTTAAACTTTAGCCCTCGTTTCCTTGTCAACTAGCCTAAAGCTCCTGTCCGATACTTGCTAACCACTACCAGATTGCTACTCTTTCTGTGCTAGAACCCCCATCACAATAAATGCTTAACTCATTAGTCATTAATCAGTTTATTTTCCCCCTGTACACAGCCACAGTGCCAAGCACCCCAGTGTTCTGTTTTGTATTGTCGCTTTCAATCCATTCTCAAGGTCCCCATTCACTGCACACTGTAGCGTACAAGAGCGCACATCACACGACCCATGGTTGATAATTTCATCAGGATGTGAAGAGTTAAGAGCCCACTCTTCCAAATGCGACTAACATGAGGGATTCTCGGTTAAATTACGTGTAACTGATGCTGACACTTTGCTGCAAAGAGCATTTCGCAATAAGAAAAAGTGAATTTGCGTTACATGACACCATACCACATCCTTGTGATATCCCAGATTGGTCCTCCGCCAATGATTTTTCTTTTGGCAGCAGTCGTTATAGGAAAAGCACGACTGCAGACTTGCTCCCAACAAACACAGGAGGCAAAAAATCATTGGTGTTGATGGAGGAATGTTGGCCAAGGTACCTCGGGGGAAAAACTCCAGCATTACGGGGTCTTTGACACCCAGACAAGGTGCCATGCAAGACCCCAACATAACATCTTACATTAGAATGTTTAAGAAGGAACTGCAGATGCTGGAAAATCGAAGGTACACAAAAATGCTGGGGAAACTCAGCGGGTGCAGCAGCTACCTCCTTCGCTCCATAGATGCTGCTGCACCCGCTGTGTTTCGCCAGCATTTTTGTGTATCTTACATTAGAACTCTGATAATCCATCACTTTTGGGACTTTGTGGCAGGGGACTATCGGATTATCCCGATTATTGCATGTTACTCCCATTAATTTCCCAAAGCACCTTTAATTAACTTTTTTTAGATGTCGCACTACATTGTCTTAACTTTTCCAGAGAAACTCTTTCAAAGTTCAAAGAGACCATGAGTCAAGGCAAGAATCAATCATGTTTCATTGTCATATGTCCCGAAACGGAACAATCTAGTTCTTACATGTGGGAGTGTGGGAACTGGGGCCTAGGTGAGTTGGGAGGGAGAACCGCAAACATCACATGATAATTATCATAAGATAAGGCTAATGCAGATTATCAGATTCTCAGTTTTTCGTGCATTACCCCATATCATATACTCTACATTGGTAACCCCACTGCATTAAAAGGTTAAAACTTCAAGGCAATCAATGCTACTTAAAATACTTCACACGTCAACCCCAAAATAGTCAGTAAACGAAATGCTAAACTGTTATCAAGGATGTGAGAATTTTAACAAGTGGCATGGAGCAGTTAATCCAGGCTCGATTTAAGCCATTAATTTAGCGGGTACTGGTGCTGTTTTTTTGCATTGCAGTACCAGGTGTAATAAGCACGTTACCCACCAGCAGATCATTGTGGCTGGAGAACCAGGCGTTGGCTCCAATGGAGCAGTGACATCAAGTACCAGACGCAGTGTGCTTCGTCAACCTACGGATCCAGTCTCTTCATCAGGCAAGTTGTGCAGTTGTCAGGGTAACAAACCGAGAACGTACATCGCCAAACTGGGTTTTGAGGAAATCATCCCCTCAAAATTGGGAGCATCTGTAGGGTTTTTAGCCCATTTCTGCCTCATTAATTAGCTCACTGTTAGATCAGGACCCTTTGATCAACATCCCTTGACATTCCTACTTTAACCGAGATCCATCAGTCCGAGTCTGGACATTTTCAATTGGGTTTTCTTTGTCAGTTTGTTTGAATGGCAGGGAATGCAAGTTTTAGGTCCTGTAGCATAAGCAATATTGGCTAGTACCGCTTTAAAAACCGTAGTGTGTGACTGATTGCTCATCCTGCATTGGCACTTGTCAGCGTGGAAGCTTCCAGAATCTATCTGCCTCGGCAGAGAAAACCGCTTTTCACCCATGTAAGTTTTTTCTCAAGTGCCTGTTGAGCATTTCCAGTATTTCTTTGTTTTATTAGCGCTATAGGTATACGTTACCAACTATCCTTCAGCATCTTACAGAGTGAATGACACAGTTTCCACTAACCTTTGTGTTAATAGAGTACCCACTTTGATGAGGATGAAGTGCGGAGATCATGAATGCTTCTCTTCCGTGTACATGTGAGGGGATGTTGACCTGTCCCAATTATAATTGTAAAGGTGAAAGTGGCAATCTTTCTTTACTCATGTTCTTACACTGTACAGGAAACCCTTAAAATGGCTGCCAACAAATCTCCACAGTGCACAAATTTACATTCCGTCACTATGCTGCACACAGATCAATAGTGCGTGAGGAGACACTGATGTGCTTGGGAGTGAATATACAAATCTGCTAATGATACAAAGTTTTCATTTCGCTTGGGCAGCGTACAACCCAGCGGAATGTTGACTTCTCTAACTTCAAGTAACCCTTGCTTTCCCTCTCTCTCCATCCCTCCCCATCCTAGTTCTCCGACCAGTGTAATTGTCCTGATTAGATTTTATCTTTGTATGCTTCATTGTCACCTTCCCCGAGCTAACAACGATCTATTCAACATTTTCCTTGATCCTCATCCCCCTTTGATGTCTTGTTTTCACACCTTACCCTTCCATGTCTCTGTGTCTCCCTCTCCCCTAACTATGTCTGAAGAAGGATCTCGACCCGAAACGTCACCCATTCCTGCTATCCAAAGATGCTGCCTGTCCCGCTGAGTTACTCCAGCATTTTGTGTCTACCTTCAGTGCAAACCAGCATCTGCAGTTCCTTCCTACACACCTTGTCTGTCGAAGTGGACTGTGAGGTGGACGCAGAGGCTTCAGAGAGTTAAATGCAGCATTAAAAGAATGGGCAAAGATATGGTAGATGGGACATAATGAGGGAAAAAAATGAGGTCAAACTTTTGTTTGGTAGAAAAAGATCAAAGAAAGCGATTTGTTTAAATGGTGAAAGATTGAAAGATGTTGGTATTGAAAATCCTGGGTCTCTAAGGGCCCAAACCACTGAAAGTTGATGTGCAGGATTACCAATTGGGAAGGTAAATGATAAGTTTCCCCATTATTGCAAGAGCATGAGAGTGAAGGTGGCTTTTCCCAATTATATTCCACCCGTGCACGTGGTATATTATGTGCCAGACCAATCTCCCTAACTAAGGAAGAATATAAACATGTAACTGAAGGAATGGAACCAAGGCTCTTCTGGATTTTTTCTAGCAATGGAGGTTGGGAGATTGTTCTGTAGAGAGAGATTAATCAGACTGGGCCTAAACTCTCTAAAGTATAGAAGACACGTACAAGATACAAAAGGGACATGGCAGGGTAGATACAGTTGGTAATTCCTTGGCTCCTTGGATACTGATCTGGGTCCAGGTATCACCATCTTAAAATAAGAAGCCAGTCATATGTGACAGAAGACGAGGCATTTCTTCACCCAGATGGTGATGAATCTTTGACATTCTTGACTGACGCAGGAGGGCTGTAGACTCAGTTTCAGAGCTTATTTAAGATAGAGATGGATAGATTTTTGAATATGAAGAGAGTGAGATTTAATGCAGGAAAATGGCACTGAGGTAAATGATTAGGCATGTTCTTATTGAATAACAAAGGGGCCAGATGGCCTACATCCACTATCATTCCATGTTATTATAAAGATTAGCTTAGCATTAGAAACTGGTGGAGGGCAGTAAGAAACTGGAGCTGAGTGTATATGGCCGTATGGTCCATGGTTCTCCAGAGCATTAGTTCTAGTGACTTTTCATTGCAGCTTTCCCAGTCAGCCCAACTCCACAATGTCTCCAGCCCGTGCTGACCACTCTTCCTATGGAGTTTGGATGAGTGCGGCATGTTCCCCACTCACCCAACTGTGTGTGGAGCTGCGCTCCGATTCTTACCTCCTGTGCAAGCTCCAACTTGGACCGGTCATTGGGTTCCTTGGATTGCAAGCCCATCAGGTAGGGAACTGGAGCGTCGAGAAAGTGCAGGAGGGAGGCCGGGAGGATGGGGACGTAGACATGTTGCCACTGGAAGGGGAACAGAAGAGCCGTAATCCCCTCGGCCACCGTCATCAGCCGCTGGTAATCTGAAAGCAGATGGCACGTGGTTATTCTCAGCGTGAACGGGACACAAGATGGGATCAACAAGTCGATACAAAGATGAAAACATTCTCCCAACGGACAGCGCAGTGGCGAAGCGGTAGTTGCTTTCTGGGTGGCGCCAGCAATGGCTGCCTCGTCTGTCTGTCTGTCTCTTCAGACAGTCTGTCTGCCCCTTCCTTCCTTGTTGTTTTAATAGCATGTGTTAAATGCAGGTTTTTAGTGTTTTTTAGCTTGTTTTATGTGGGGAGTGGGGGTGGGGGGAAAACTATTTTAATCTCTTAGCTCGACAGAGATGCGATTTTTTCCTGTATCATATCTCAGTCCGCACTGCAAGCCTTTGCTGGAGACCGACTTTGGGAGCTCCAAATGCTGGAGCCAGCAGACTTACCATTGCAGAACTCGCAACCGCTTTGCCAAGGATCGACCTCGGTGTTCTAATCGCGGGAGCCTACGGACTTTAACATCGTGGAGCTCGCGGTCTGTGGTTAGAGACTGACTTCGCAAGAGCTTCGACTGCCCTGACGTGGGACCTTCGATCGCCCCGACACGGGAGCTTCGATTGCCCCAACGCGGGGGCTCCTACCGCCGGCTGCAAGAGCTCCGATCTCCCTGACAGATGGTTCGACTGTCCCAATCACGGGAGAATAAAGAGGAAGAAGATTGGACTTTATTGCCTTCCATCACAGTGAGGAATGTGGGGAATCCACTGTGGTGGATGTTTATGTTAACTTTTATGTAGTTGTGTGTCTTGTTGCTTTTTTTTCATATGCGCTGTATGGTAATACGCATATCACTGTACCTTAATTGGTACAAGTGACAATAAAAGACCTCTGGAGCCTTTACAGTGTCAGAGATCCGGGTGCAATGGATGCTGTCTATACATAGATTGTGTAGTTCTCTCCGTGACTGCGTGGGTTTTCTCCGGGTGCTATGGTTTCCTCTTACACTCCAAAGGCGTTCAGGTTTGAAGGTTTTAATGGCTTCTATAAAATTGTCCCTGGTGTGTTGGATAGAATTAATGTTTGGGTGATTGTTGGTCAGCATGGACTCAATGGGCTGACTGTATTTCTAAAACTAAAGCTAAAACCAAATAAATACTTAGTCTTCATTTTTCAACAGTGAATCAATATATCCTTGCAGAACCACTTCAGAATATAATGGCAATTTATATAATGGCAATCTGCACTGTATTGAAGTCAATGCATTAAGACGGTGGAGGTACAAAAGACTGCTGGATTCTGTATCAAATACAAAAAGAGAGCAGTTGACAAATACTCAGAAGGTCAGGCAGCATCTGGGAAATGGTCAGTCAATGTTCTGGATTGAGACCCTGCATCTTGACTGACAGTCAACATTCTTGACCCCCCATCAGTCTGAACAAGGGTTTCAGCCCGAAACGTTGCCTATTTCCTTCGCTCCATTGATGCTGCTGCACCCACTGAGTTTCTCCAGCATTTTTGTGTACCTTGACCCGAAACGTTGACTATCCATTTTCTTCGACAGATGCTGCCTGACCCGTTGAGTTCTTCCTGTTCTCTTTTTTCAGCTACAATAAGGACTGTGATCATGGGCACAACAGATGTGAGTATTTTCGCTCCGGGGATGAATAAAGTTTATCGTACCGTATTTCATCTTTGGGTTTCTGAGATGCAAGTGGCCTATGATTCCCGAAGCAATAAAAATCCTCCAATCCCCATGGGAAAAACACAACATATGATGTTGTTCTGTGCCCTTAATTACAGGTTAGTACACTCGCAGGATGATAATAATAGATTAAATTAACAGTTACAGCTTGCATGGCTTGCAAAATAGTCATAGTCATCGGTCTTATTTAGCACTTTGGTAGCAACTCAGCAACCCACTCAAAGCTGACACTGTGCAAATAATCTGGATAAATTACGGGCATTTGAGACGATTTGTTCTGCCGGAACGTTATGCTTCCGAGACAGAATAGACGACCTTAATTTTAGTTTAGATTAGAGATACAGCGCGGGAACAGGCCCATCGGGGTCGGGGGGTTGGGGGGAGAAGTGAGAACGTTGGCGTCTCAGTGGTCCTCGGAACATGCACCCTTTAGAACATACATCGTAAGGGGTGTATAGGATGCTAAGCACATATAACTCTTCAAGAAGGAACTGCAGATGCTGGAAAATCGAAGGTAGACAAAAATGCTGGAGAAACTCAGCAGGTGCCACACCCGCTGAGTTTCTCCAGCATTTTTGTCTAAGCACATATAACCATCAGTTCATGGATATGGAAATATCCATGACTTGGCCTCCCCAGCCTTCTGTGGCAAAGAATTCTACAGATTCACCACCCTCGGACTAAAGACTAAATATGGATAAGGTCTTCATATTTCTCTTCCAATGAAACAATAAAGTTTTGGCAGAGAGGGTGTTGGACATGTGGAATAAGTTGGCAGAGTTGTTATTTCATTACAACATTTAAAGGGCACTTTGTTGGCAGATTTCAGGCCAAACACAGGCAAGTGCGACTCACTTGGTTAGGCAACTTGGTTGGGGTGGAGAGTTGGGTCAAAGGGCCTGTTAACGTGCTGCTTAGCTTTACGACTCCACGACTGAGGTACGCCACTGCTCAGTTTGCTCTTGTTGCCATCGTCAGGGAAGAGCAAAGGAAGGCATCAAAACCAGAGACCTTCTTTAGTCAGAGGGTGGTGAATCTGTAGAATTCTTTGCCACAGAAGGCTGGGGAGGCCAAGTCAGCGGATATTTTTAAGGCAGGGACAGATAGATATTTGATTAGCACAGGCGTCAGAGGTTACGAGGAGAAGGCAGGAGAATGGGGTTAGGAGGGAGGGATAAATCAGCCATGATTGAGTGTCAGAATATACTTAATGGGGCAAATGGCCTAATCTACTCCTATTCCTTATGACCTATCAGCTGCCTCGGTCTCCACTCTGATTGTGCCAATCGTTAATTATTTAAGCCGGCTTGCATTGCGCCCAAGTGCTTGGGTACGACCACAGTGCCAAGCCTCGTGAATTATTTCACAATCTCAACTCTCCCTCCCAGAGCCTGGACGTGAGTGACACCGGCTGCACGCTGCGCGCAGCTCCATTGCAAGGAAGCATGCTTGGTTGCCAAGTGACTGTCACAACAGCCTCTGCTCTCCCGGTTGCCATGGAGACCGAATCAGGAGGCCGCCTGCACTTTCAAGTTTCATGCCAGAGATCGACCATTGGCGCAGTGTTTGATCTAAATTTAGCCAAATTTCCCCTCCCTCGTCCTTGAAATGATGTTTTCGATTTTCTGTATTCTTCAACGCATTTAATCTAAGGATCATGACATGCTGTATTTCCTGAACGCTCCTCCATCTTCTCCCCTTTCCTAGTTCTATCCTTGTAGACTGGAGGCTGAGTGGTGGCAGCTGGAGGAGGCAGATGGATGGCGAGGTTGCCGTGGTCACTGGGCCGCAGCGTTGGCGGTGGCGACGGCGAGAGGCCCTGCAGCAGCCGGGTGAGCGGGTGGATGGAGCACAGCCTGCGGCAGCTGCAAGGGGCAACGGTGGAAGGAGATGGCAGCATTGCATTAGGCCGGCCCAGGCCTGTTTCACCGATCCACGGCCACCAGGGCCACCAAGCCTTAAAAATGAGAGTCTGCATTCTAGAGAGCAGTGCTGAACTACTATCTACCTACGAAGGCATGAGTGCCGAGCTGGCCAAGGTCGACTGGAAAAGGATTCTAGCAGGAATGACGGTGGAACAGCAATGGCAGGAATTTCTGGGCATAATCCAAGAGATGCAGGATCATTTCATTCCAAAGAGGAAGGAAAATTCTAAGGGGAGTAAGAGGTAACCGTGGACAACAAGGGAAGTTAGGGATGGAATAAAACTAAAAGAAAAGGTGTATAACATAGCAAAGAGTAGTGGGAAGCCAGAGGATTGGGAAACTTTCAAAGGACAACAAAAGGTGACAAAAAGGACAATACGGGGTGAGTTTTGTGTGTGGAATTCTCTGCCACAGAAAGCAGTAGAAGCCAATTCACTGGATGAATTTAAAAGAGAGTATTGCCCCTGTCCCACTTAGGAAACCTGAACGGAAACCTCTGGAGACTTTGCGCCCCACCCAAGGTTTCCGTGCGGTTCCCGGAGGTTTTTGTCAGTCTCCCTGCCTGCTTCCACTACCTGCAACCTCCGGCAACCACCTGCAACCACCGGGAACTGCACGGAAACCTTGGGTGGGGCGCAAAGTCTCCAGAGGTTTCCGTTCAGGTTTCCTAAGTGGGACAGGGGCATTAGATAGAGCTCTAGGGACTTGCAGAATCAAGAGATATGGGGAGAAGGCAGGCACGGGTTACTGATTGTGGATGATCAGCCATGATCACAATGAATGGTGGTGCTGGCTCAAAGGGCCAAATGGCCTCCTCCTGCACCTATTTTCTATGTTTACCTCTTTGTGGACCCTCGAACTATCCTTGATCGGACATTGCTGCCTCTACCTTGCAACGTTATCCCCTGATCATGTATCTATACACTGTAAATGGCTAATTGTAATCATGTATTGTCTTTCCGCTGACTGGATAGCACGTGACAAAAGCTTTTCATTGTACCTCAATACACAGGACAATAAACTAAGCTGAAACTGATATCTCCTTAGACCAAGATCAGATTTTTCAAACACTTGTAAGTTGCAAGATGGCGTTAGAACATGGTGACTCGCTGCGGCTGTTCCAGAAGAACATTCATTGTACTCATGTATATTATGATTTGACAGGATAGTATGCAGATCAAGCTCTTCACTGTATCCATATACCCTGTACATGTTTCTCCCAGGGTGGAGATAGCCAACACCAGAGGGCATAGCTACAAGTTGCGAGAGGGAAAGTTTAATGGAGATATGCAGGGCAGGTTTGTTTTTAACACAGTGGGGACCTGGAATGCATTGTCTGAGGTGGTGGTGGAGGCAGATAAAATAATGATGGATAGAGGCTGTTAGATAGGCACATGAAAGTGCAGGGATTAGAGGAATATGGATCACATGCAGGTAGGTCAGCTAGGCATCATGTTTGGCACAAACATTTCGGGTCAAAGGGCCTGCTCCTGTGCTGTACTGTTCTATGTTCTGTGTGACAATGATAAACTAAATTAAAGTGTCTGAAGAAGAGTCCCGACCCGAAACGTCAACTCTAGTATCTATGTTCTCCATGGATGCTGCCTGTCTCACTGAGTTACTCCAGTACCGTGTCTTTTCTTCTAAACCAGCATCTGCAGTTCCCTGCATCTCCACTAAACTAAATTGGTGTTGAGATGCAGGTCCACATACACGCACACACAAAGTGTTTTTCCTCAACTTAGGCAGTTTAGTAAATTATGTAACTGCCACAAACGCAACACAGCCTTGCTCAATGACAACTCATGATATGATAATCTAATAATGTATAACCCAAGATGATTTTTCTCTCTCCAGCAGGCCCACTGGTGCAGAGCACCAATTTGACACACCTTTCACCCTGATATGTAAGCAGTCAATTGAGCTGACCTTCCCATTGAAACAAGTTAGTGACCCACTCGCAAGCTCACATTCATGAATCTGAAGAAGGGGTCCCAACCCAAAACATCACCCATCCATGCTCCAGAGCTGCTGCTTCATAAGCGATAGCAGAATAGGCCGTTCGGCCCATCATCTACTCCGCCATTCAATCATGGATTTTCTATCTTTCCCTCTTAACCCCATTCTCCTGCCTTCTCCCTGTAACCACTGACACCATCGTTGAGTTACTCCAGCACTTTGTGTCTTGTTTATGTTACACTTCATCAGATAAATTCCTAAAGGTCTCGAGGCAGACTGACAAACAGTTGCTGCTCAGAGCAAACAAAGCAGCCATTTTGTTTCCAAGGCTTCCCAACCAACATTGACATAAAGACCAGTTTACAGGGAAAGTAGACAAAAAAAATGCTGGAGAAACTCAGTGGGTGAGGCAGCATCTATGGAGAAAAGGAGTAGACGACGTTTCGGGTCAAGACCGGTCTTCGGACTGGTTTCGGGGGGGGAAAAAGGAAGAGGCGGAGACAGCAGGCTATGCGGGAGAGCTGGGAAGGGGGAGGGGAGAAAGCAAGGACCACCTGAAATTAGAGAAGTCAATGTTCGTACCGCTGGGGTGTCAACTACCCAAGCAAAATATGTGTTGTTGTTCCTCCACTTTGGGCTGGGCTTCACTGAAATATGAGGTGTGAATATTACAGTGAATATCGCTTGAGGGCCCAGGACACTAGACAACGACACAAAGCAATGTCTCATGTCCTCTAATGCTCCAGTATGACTGTATAAAACACATGGTCATTGAAATTTTATGCTGAGCAAAAACAACTCTGCTTATAAATCAACGCTAACATGAATCACAACAAATGTCTATCAATGGAAAGACTCCAATCACTCCTTGCCAACAATGTGAGGACTGTTTAGATTTATTTTTATTTTTAGAGACACAGCACGGAAACAGGCCCTAGGGCCCACTGAGTACGCACCGACCAGCGATCCACGCACATTAACACTATCCTACACTAGGGACATTTTTTACATCTTTATATTAAGACAATTAACCTACAAACCTGTGCATCTTTGGAGTGTGGGAGGAAACTGAAGATCTTGGTGAAAACCCACGCGGTCACGGGGAGAACGTACAAACTCCGTACAGACAACACCCATAGTCAGGATCGAACCCGTGTCTCTGGCACTGTGAGGCAGCAACTCTACCGCTGTGGCACCGTGCTGCACCTATTGTACATATGTTATTTTATTGATCAGTGGTGCTGCACCTATTGTACATATGTTATTATATTGATAACATTGTAGTTTAGCTGTTCAATTCTGTTTTATCCAAGGCAAAGAATTGTTTAGCTGATGGGTAAGTCATAGTATATAAACACCTGAACCTTCCACTATTACAATCCCTGCTGTAACACATAACGTGAACATCATCATTTACAAGCAAGCTGGTCACCAGCACACCCCTAAAGACTTGACCCAGACTGTTGTAATGTTGTTCAGGAAACATGGCATTGTCTTAAAGATAGACACAAAGTGCTGGAGTGACTCAGTGGGTCAGGCTGCATCTCTGGGGAATAAGGATGGGTGACGTTTCGGGTCGAGACCAGTCCCACAGTTCTCCACATTGTTTTCCTCTTGAGACCACACCTTCCGAGCCTAATGGGCTTACCAGGCACTGCCCTGCCTGAGGTCTTCTGTGGCTGATGCAGATTGGTCCTGGTCTTTTCTCACCTCCAACTCACCTCTCCCTCCCCCCCCCCCCGCCAAATTCCAGTCCGAAGAAGGGTCCCGACCTGTAATGTCACCCATACTTTTTCTCCAGAGATGCTGCTTGATCCGCTGAGTTACTCCAGAACTTTGTGTCGGACTTTGGTATAAATTGTTCTGACCAACAAATGGAAATCATGGCGTGGAAACAGGCCCTTCAGCCCAACTTACCCACACCCACCTAAGTCCCATCTACACTAGTCCCACCTGCCTGCATTTGGCCCATGTCCTTCTAAAACTGTCCTATCCATGTACCTGTCTAAATGTTTCTTAAACTGGGATGGTGGGTTTCATACACCCACCATGCTGTGTGTAAAAAGATTACTCCTCGGGTTCCTGTTAATTCTTTCCTCCCTCACTTTGTCCTCTGGTTCTCGATTCCCCTACGCTGGGCAAGCAACTCTGTACGTCGGCCTGATCTATTCCTCTCCGGAATGGGCCTCAGTGGATGCAGAAAGTCATCACACCCGACTAACATTGTGCAGTCAGATAATCCTCACAAACTAAAGACTCCCTCGGAACTGTGATTGAGAGAACTTGTTCAAATCTCATCAGGATTTCATGGTCAAGGAGGATGGTTTCAATGTCACTGGATGTTTGTGTAACTTGGCTGCCACGTTACCCACCAGGCAAAAAGCTTTAATGGATGCGATATGATGTTGTCTTTTACTTCTGTTGAAGGTTGCTGTTAGCTTTCATGACACCACTAGTGAGATTAATTTCACTCCTTCGGCTTGGAATCTAAAAACTCTTCAGAGCACTATTTAGGGAAGGTGGGTGCAAATTTCATGCTCAAAGATAACAGTACTGCGAAGATGAATAGTTATTTCCAATCTCTTCACCCAGTCAGCAGATTACATTCCCAGATCTGGCAACGTCACGGTGGCGCAGCGGTAGAGTTGCTGCCTAACAGCGCTAGAGACCCGGGTTCAATCCTAACCATGGGTGCTGTCTGTATGGATAGTTTCTCCCTGGATTCCTCCCACACACCAAAGACGTACAGGCGTATAGTTCAATTGGCTTGGTAAAATTGTAAAATGTCCCTAGTGTGTGTAGGATAGTGTTAGTGTGCGGGAATCGTTAAGTCAGTGCGGACTCGGCGGGCCAAAGGGCCTATTTCCGTGCTGTACAACTAAACTAAACAAAAAACGTTAGAGCAAGTTCCCTTGTAGAATAAAGCAATGATTTTTATCTGATTTAATAGTATGTCAATGTGTTCTCAGTTGAGTCCCCACACGCTGTGGAATGAACTCTTCCCCCCCCAGCGGTGCTGTCCTTTTACAGCCCCTCTACTGAGGGATAGCCAAGTCTATCTTTCTTGGTTAACAATCTAACCTTCCGCCTCCAAGACGCAGGTAAATGTTCGGGCCTTATTTTCGGGTAAAAAATAGCGTCTTCATTGCCGGGAAATACAGTAAGTCTGTTTAGTTAATAACCATGGAGGATGATTTGGTACCTTATTCAAAGACATAAGTTCATACATCACAGAAACAGAATTAGGCCATTCGGCCCATCTAGTCTACTACGCCATTCAATCATGGCTGATCTATCTCTCTCAACCGCATTCTCCAGAACATAACAATCTCCGCTTAAAAAAGACCCATTGACCTGGCCTCCACAGCTGTCTCTGGCAAACAATTCCACAGATTCACCACCTCTGATTAAAGAAATTCTTTGTTATCTCCTTTCTAAAGTAACGTCCTTTTATTCCAAGGCTGTGCCCTCTGGCCTTCCAGACTCTCCCACTAGTGAAAACATCTGCTCCACATCCACCGTATCTAGGCATTTCACTATTCAGTAAGTTTCAATGAGGGTCCCCCCTCATCCTTTAACGTACAGCTTGATCAAACGCTCATCATATCTTAAGCCAATCATCCCCCAGATCATTCACGTAAACCTCCTCTGGGGCCTCTCCAACACCAGCTCTCATCCCTCCTCAGATATGGGGCCCAAAACTGCTCACAATAACTGACATCGCACTGAGCTCAATTCCATGAGGGCACCACTTTCTACAGTATATCCAGTATCAATTCTCCATTTCCAAAATAATTTGTTTATATTCCGTCTTGAATGAGATGACAATTAAGAATTGCCCAATATGAGTTGGACACACTCAGAATTGAGCTGGGAACTCTGCCCAAACTCACATTCCATTAGCAGGGTAATAGAAGAATAACCTCATCACAAACAACTGGCCTGGATAAGAATTCATGGCCCAAGGGTTAAAATTCCAATGTGATCTTGGCATGGTATTTGCAGAAGTCAGACACACAGGAGGTGGCTGAGAGTTGTAACTTGATTACCAGTGAATTTCCTCCACATGAGATGCTTGCAGAAACTACCGCTGCAGCAGGTAGATGCGAGTTAGCCCAGATATGTTCACTTTTCCACGAACCATCTGCAGAAAGAGGTGACTTGAAATATCCTTCCCACCACTGCTGCAGAGATACATGAATTACAATGTAGAGTCTGACTGAGAGTCAATAATGTGCACATCAACTGTATTGCCAGCTCTTACTTTATCATTTCCGACCAATATTAAACTCACATTTTACACGGAAAACCAGCCACTTAGTCCAGCACACACAGCAGAGGAGAGGACTTAACAGCAACATCAATGGCGGCACAATGGTGCATCGGTAGTGTTGCTGCCTTACAGCACCAGAAAACCGGGTTTGATCCTGACTACGTGTGCTGTCTGGACGGAGTTTGTACCTTCTCTTCGTGACCTGCGTGGGTTTTCTCCGGGATCTCCAGTTTCCTCCTGCACTCCGAAGACGTCCAGGTTTGTAGGTTAACTGACCTGGTATTATTGTAAATAGCCCCTAGTATGTGCAGTTACTACGCGAGGATTGCTGGTCAGGGTGGACTCGATGGGCCGAAGGGCCTGTTTCCGCACTGGATCTCTAAACTAAACTAAAGTCGAGAGACTGGACTCACTATCCTTCAGAACAAAGCACAACATAAATGTAGTAAAATGGACAACAAAATACCAAATGGATCCACAAGGAGCTGCAGATGTTGTACAAAGAAAATTAACGCAAAGTGCTGGGGTAACTCAACAGGTCAGGCATCATCTCTGGAGAATTTGGATAGGTGACATTTCGGGTCGAGACCCTTCTTCAGATAAAAGAAGGGTCGCAACAGAAACATCACCCATGCATATTCTCCAGAGATGCTGCCTGACCTGTTGATGTACTCCAGCGCATTGTGTGTTTCTTTAAAAAAAAGGTTAGACTGGTGTTCTAAAAGCACGGCACGAGTTTCCTGATTACTTTCCTGTTCCCCGTCTCATCAGGGAAACTGTCGACACTCAGTTGTAGAGAACGTACAAGACTCAAGATTTTTAATTTGATGGGGCTTGGCGATGTTGGGAAGGTGGGCTTGTTGCTTCAGCTGCGAAGTTGATGTATGCCGAAGCAGCCTCGAGGGCTGGCTGGACTCTCCTTATGATCTAATGGAATCTGTCAGCTCCCTGCAAGGCCCTTTAAATAATTCAGGCAATCTAACACAAAGCCTTCTCAGTTTCCTATTCCTCCTCACTGGTATTATAATTCAAAGAAAATGTGCCGCACAAAGATTTTACACGCACTTACAAATTAACTGTCTTGCTATGTTCAAGTCACTACAGTGTAGAACTGGGCACTGTTACTGCACAACTTGGCATCTCCTGGTTAGGGCAATGTCTGTACTGCCCAATATCTTAATTACATTTTGGTGCCACCCAGAAGTCCAAGAGCTACCTGCCACCACACGTTTTCCTGTCTTCTGTGTGGAATCCTTACTAGCTTCTGCAGTCTGTGCAAAGATGATAAGACAGAACAATAATAAATATCGTAAGAAGGGCCTCGACCCGAAACGTCATCCATTCCTTCGCTCCATAGATGCTGCCTCACCCGCTAAGTTTCCCCAGCATTTTTGTCTACCTTCTACACTTCCCTAAATCAGCAGATTGCCTTGCTTGCATCCAGCCTTACAGCTTCAAACTACCACCTTATATATACTCTTTGTAATAACAAAGAACTGCAGATACTGGATAATACACAAAAGGACACAGTGCTGGAGTACATCCGCACGTCAGGCAGCATCATCATAGACATTACCTATTCATGTTCTCCAGAGATGCTGCCTGACCTGCTGAGTTGCACCAGCATTTTGTATCCTTATGTTTCTTACACTCTTTCCCTTGGAATGGCAGAAAGCTCATTCTGTTTGATAAGTTAATCTACTTTTAGTTATTACTAATGCAGTGGGAATGAGAAAGTCATCAGTCATCAAGACAGATTCACAAATTGCTCAACGTTTATACATTTTGAAGAAACCACTTCAAAATTAGTTCATCATTATTTCATCAAAATCTAGCAGTGTCATAAAACAATTAAAAATAAATTCTTATGTGAACACACTTTGTTTAAGCCCCCAACATTTAAAATGTAATTTATTTATATATTAAAGGTTATGTCTGTGGAAGCTATGGCCAGAATCCTTTCTCCATGCACGTGCATTCGTGCATGGAAATTAAATCCTTCAAGTAGGTATGTTGCAAAACTTGCCTTCAGCGGCGCTGCAGTTCTGTCGCTGCCCGTGTACGCGACTTTGGCGCCTTTGAGAGGGGAGCGGGTTTAAAACACGATTTTCTCGAGGCTATTGAAATCGAGGTTGTTCAGCCTGTTGCTAACGAAAAATCACTGCGAAACCCGTTCGCTGCAGCTATTTTTAAACTAAATTGGATTAAAAATCATCCTCTAAAGCCGCGAACGCCGACAACGGGACGGATCTTATGTAGGGGACAAGGCAAGGTAGGTTGTTTATTTTTACATTAAAAAGTGCTTCTTAAGATCCCTTTATTCAAAATTTTAAGTTGCGAGTGTGTGACTTGGGGGCCCATTCAAACCCGCAGTATCTTTCATGCCGCATATGGGCTTCAAATCCACCGCAATGGCAAAGATCAAAGCATCGCGTTCCAGAAAAACCCACTCGCACGCTGATTTAAATGGCCATTAATTTACCACAATTGAACACTAAATTCCTTCCATTTGGCCTATAAATTAATGTCAATGAGATTTTAAAATCTTGTTTTATTGTGAATTCTTGTGTAAATGTGCTTTGGACACTTAGGCTATTTAAAAATGTTAATCTTTTCTTAAGAAATGGATAGATGTTTAGATCTAGTAATTGAATTTTGGAATTAGCTACAATTAGGTAACTAACTAATTATATGCTTTAATTCCAGGTCATCCAAGTAAGATTTTTTAATAATTTGTTTCAGAATGCTTCAATCTATAATAACTGAAACTTTATTTCAGTTCTCTTAATTTTTAATAAAGTTATGGCCATTTGACTGTCCTTGATCACAACTTTTGTGTTAATGGAAAATCAATAGGGAACAAGGTGCTATTTTCCGAGTATGAAAATGGCCATAACTGTTTTAATACTGAAGATATGAAAGTGAATTAGGTGTCAAATTAAACTTCTTTTTATGCTTTATCTGATGGGATAAATTGCAGGCTTGATTTTTTAAATCTCAAAATTTTGTAACATTGTTACTTCAAGAGCAAGAGGGTGAGGGGTGATCTTATAGAAGTGCACAAAACCGTGAGAGGAATAGATCGGGTACATGCACAAAGTCTCTTGAACAAGAATCGAACAACCAGAGGACATGGATTTAAGGTGAGGAGCAAAAGATTTAATAGGAACCTGAGGGGTAACTTTTTTTTTTTACACACTAGAGGGTGGCGGGTATATGGAATGAGCTGTCGGAGGAGATAGTTGAGGCAGGTACTATCGCAACGTTTAAGAAACATTTAGACATTTTGGCCTAGTTTCACAGCACTCCCGTTCTCCCACTTATTTCCCTTAATTGTGGCCATCTACACCACCCCGATTTCTAGTCTGATCAGGAAATCCAGGCAGGGTGAGGGGGAGGAGGTCATCAGTCATGTTGACCACAAAAACTAGTGAATTATATATAAGAGCCCACCTAGCTCACTAATGTTCTGCAAGAGAGGAAATGAGACCCCCCTGATCCAATCTGCCCCGTAGGTGTTTGCACATCCACCCATGTGCTTGACACTTACATGGCTGAGCAAGTCCTTAAACTATATCATTATCGCTACGCTCAAACAGGAGAACGGTAAAAGTGCAGGGACAACCAAGCATCAACTGCAGCAGAACACAGAGTGCTGGAGGATCTCTACTTAGGTGCTGGAAGAACACTGGGTCAGGAAGCATCTGTGGAGGGAATGGAGAGATGACGTCTTGCGTCGGGATCCTTCTTCAGACCCCACATCCACCCATTAAATTCAGAAGCTGCCGAGTTTCTCCAATATTTTGCGTTTTGTTCACAATTCCAGCATTTAAAGTTCCTTATTCCATCTGGGACTGAACTAGGACAGATGGCGGCCAACACAGGCGATTCCTTTGCGTGCTAACCACAGAAGCAGATCTACAATCTCATATTACAGTCGCTCCACGCTCTTAAATCCCTATTCCCAAAGCACAATTTCATATTTATGATTTTCGATACACTGCAAATGGCTCGATTGTAATCATGTCTTGTCTTTCCGCTGACTTGATAGCACGCAACAAACCGTTTTTCACTGTACCTCGGTACACATGACAATAAACATACTGAACTGAAACTGAAACGGAATTCAGACATGGCAAATTCACCGCTCGTAACGGCCCCAAATTCATACGTTCAAAATGATCGCTGGTGAAATCTGCTCTGGGCCAAATTGTTTCTTGTGCAACTTACATGCAGAAAAGGCAGGTTGTGGGCTAATTGATTCCATTTCTAGGTTGCTGTGCCTTCAACTATCACACGCATGAATAATAGAGAGGAAATGAAAGGGAGCTTTGTCATTGAATTAGGATATTTTTTAATCACAGCTAGCTATGACTAAGAACAGATGGGTCAGTTAGGATTAATACTGTTCTACAACAGAGTGAGGGATGCTTCCACCCCTGTGTCTGCTCCTCCCGCTCTCCCTTCCCTTTTCAGCTTTGCTTGTTTAGAGCAGCTCTGTTGCCTTGGAGAATGAAGATCGAGGACTCAAGCATCGCTGTGTGGCTTGGGTTAAAGAGTCAGAGTCATAGAGTGATGCAGCCTGGATCACTTTGGCTCAACTTGCCCACACCAGCCAACAGTCACACCTGTCTCCCACCTGCCTGCCCATATAGAAACATAGAGAAAAATAGGTGCAGGATTAGGCCATTCGGCCTTTCGAGCCAGCACCGCCATTCAATATGATCATGGCTGATCCTCTAAACTGCCATAGCTGCCCCATCCAGGTACATTTCAGGTATCTGCGATGATCCTTGTGAATGGTACTGAATAGTAAACATCTTTAAGATCAATGCTTGCCATGAAGTATCCTTTGGAATTTAGTTGTTTGGCAGTAACAAACGTTTCCATTTTGAAATGTATATACTTAACAAACATATTTAGTGAAGTTAAGTCAATGATGATGCGACATCCACCATCTTTTTTGGGTTTAGTGAATATATTTAATACGAATTCCAAGGGTTCATGTTTTGTTTTTCCAATGATACCCTTTGTAATTAGTCTCACCAGTTCAGCTTGTCCCTCTCGTTTTTCTTTAACTGAGAGGGAAAATACCCTCTGGGGTGAATGTTGAACTGGTGGCAATTTTTCTAGTATGAATTGTATTTTATATCCACTAATGCCATTTAGTATATACTGATCACTTGTGAGAGACTCCCGTGCTTCTTTAAACAGGTGTAATCTCCCCCCCTGTTAGTATTAAGCCCCTATTTTCTATATGCTGGTAGGAACCAGACCCACCTACCTCCATGGTTATGGGTATTTCTTCTGTTTCCTGCCGGTCCAACGAGTCTTGCACGTTGTCTGACGTGGCGGTGCACTGCTGAATGCAATGCCGCGCCTGCGTGCTGAGCGGGCTCTTCACGTAGTCACTCACGTGACTCCGAAGTAAAATCTGTACCCATTCCCTGCTTTTTCTCCATATCCCTAGATTCCTCTAGCCCCAAGAGCTAAATCTAACTCTTGAAAGCATCCAGTGAATTGGCCTCCACTGTCTTCTGTGGCAGAGAATTCCACAGAAAAAAAGGTTTTCCTCATCTCAGTCCTAAATGGCCTATCCCTTATTCTTAAACTATGACCCCTGGTTCTGGACTCTCCCAAAATCGGGAACATTTTTCCTGCATCTAGCCTGTCCAATCCTTTAAGAATTGTATATGTTTCTATAAGATTGCCTCTCATCTTTCTAAATTCTTGTGAATACAAGCCCAGTCGACACATTCTTTCAACATATGTGTGTCCCGCCATCCCGGGAATTAACCTGGTGAACCTACACTGTACACCCTCAATAGCAATAATGTCCTTCCACAAATTAGACAACCAAAATTGCAAACAATACTCCAGTTGCGGTCTCTCCAGGGCCATGTACAACTGCAGTACAATATCCTTGCTCCTAAACTCAAATCCTCTCGCAATGAAGGCCAACATGCCATTAGTTTTCTTCCCTGCCTGCTGTACCTTCATGCTTACTATTAGCGATTGATGTACAATCACACCCACACCCACGTTCCTAATCTGACACCATTCAGATAATAATCTGCCTTCCTGTTCTTGGTACCAAAGTGGATAGCCTCACATTTATCCACACACATATCCCTCCAAACCTGTCCTATCCATGTGACCCCACAGTCAAGACTCGCACAACTGCACATGGAATGCAGGGGGTGTTGTCTTTCATGTGAATGGTCGAATGAAAATGTAAGCGGGGCTGCATGGTAGCTCAGCGGTAGAGTTGCTGCCTTGCAGTGCCAGAGTCCCAGGTTCGATCCCGACTATGGGTGCTGCCTGGATGGAGTTTGCACGTTCTCCCTATGACCAAGTGAGTTATCTCCGGGCGCTCTCATTTCCTCCCACACTACAAAGACGTACAGGTAAATTGTCCCGACTGTGTCCCTGGTGCTTGTGCACGGGTGATTGCTGGTCTGGCGTGGATTCGGTGGGCCGAAGAGTCTGTTTTCACACTGTATCTCTGAACTAAACTGCCTGCACCAGTAGGCCAGGTATAGAGGAGAATGTCCCGTAACATTTTTATGGATCGATAAAATGTTTAAGCAACTCTTACTTTTGTAATAACCATTCAATAACTAGGTTCAGCTAGCTACTAGTACAACATGCAAGAAGTTATAGAAAGCACATGAATCTGCACATATATCACTCCGGACACACCTTGCCTGCTTACTCAAACAGTCTAGGTGTGGGCATTCTAACCTTCTGGGTACTAGTTGTCTAACCCTCTGGGTACTGGTGCATCTAAGAAACCTTTTACTAGCATCCTCCACTAATCCACAGACTGAACTGTCTTTGCTAATTCCTAGCTGTTATCAGGCAACTAAACCATCCTAATGCCCCTGTCCCACTTAGGAAACCTGAACGGAAACCTCTGGAGACTTTGTGCCCCACCCAAGGTTTCCGTGCGGTTCCTGGAGGTTTTTGTCAGTCTCCCTACCTGCTTCCACTACCTGCAACCTCCGGCAACCACTTGCAACCTCCAGGAACCACATGGAAACCTTGGGTGGGGCGCAAAGTGTCCAGAGGTTTCCGTTCAGGTTTCCTAAGTGGGACAGGGGCATACACAACTGAAGAGCAATCCTGAACTATTATCTACCTCATTGGTGACCCTCGAACTAGCTTTGATCGGACTTCACTGGCTTTACCTTGCACTTAACGTTATTCCCTTATCATGCATCTGCACACTGAGGTTGGCTCGATTGTAATCGTGTATTGTCTTTCCACTGACTGGTTAGCACGTGACAAATGCTTTTCACTGTACCTCGTTACACGCGACAATAAACTGAGCTGTGTGTGTTGCTGAATCACAATCAAAAATCTGCAAGGGTAATGGGTATACGAGGGAGAAATATTGCTGAGAGTCCTTTGTATCTTTGCAGCTGGGCCCACGATGAGAGTCAGCATTCAGTGGAGAGTTTAGTTTTAGAGATACAGCGCAGAAACTGAAAGTGAACTGAGTCAAACCCAATAGGCATTGCATCGACCGATCCTTAACAGTGCAGCTTCCAACCCATGGCTGCTGCTTACCTTGTGAGTACAGAAGAATCTGCATCTCCAGCAGCACGCAGGTGAAGAGCTGAACCAAGTTTTCCACGCCCAGCAGTTCAAAGACTTCTCGCAGTGGGAAATCAAAGAGGGGAAGCTCAGTCGGTCCCGGTCGCTGGCAGATAATCGGCCCATAGACCCCTGAGAACTTGAGCGAGCGGCCGGGGGGAGGCAGCGGCACCTCGTAGAGGATGTTGTGGATGTAGCTCTCCAGGGGCAGTGGTGGAGTCTGCTGGGAGCTCACCGCCTTGTGCAGCTGCTGCAGGAACTTGCGACAGGCCTGCACGAAGGGCAGCGGGGTGATCAGGCAGATGCACTTGGACACGTAGAGGGTGTCGCGGCCGATGTCGTAGGAGTTGTAGCGCTGCATCTTGACCTGCGAGGAGCTGTCCCCCTCGTCGATGCTGCTGGCCAGCGAGTCCATGCTGCAGGAGGACGAGGCGTACACGCTGCTGCACTGCTCCACGTTGTGCATCTGGTACAGTGTCTGCATGGCGCTGCAGATCTGCCGGCAGGTGACCTCCTCGTAGAAGGTGAGCACGAAGCCGTAGGTGCGAGAGCCGTCCTCCCGCGTGATGAGGAAGGCGTGGAACTGCGGGTCCCTGTTTTCCGCCTGGGTTTTGAAGGAGAGCCCTTTGGGCATGCAGAGCTGAGGGGAGGGGGAGACAAAGAACAAAGCACACGTCAACATTCTTTGAATGAACAAGCAGTCTTATCAAAATACTGTGGTGGCACAGTAGAAACATAGAAACATAGAGAATAGGTGCAGGAGTAGGCCATTCGGCCCTTCGAGCCTGCACCGCCATTCAATATGATCATGGCTGATCATCCAACTCAGTATCCTGTACCTGCCTTCTCTCCATACTCCCTTTAGCCACAAGGGCCATATCTAACTCCCTCTTAAATATAGCCAATGAACTGGCCTCAACTACCTTCTGTGGCTGAGAGTTCCAGAGATTCACCACTCTCTGTGTGAAAAATGTTTTTCCCATCTCGGTCCTTAAGGATTTCCCCTCTATCCTTAAGCTGTGACCCCTTGTCCTGGACTTCCCCAACATCGGGAACAGTCTTCCTGCATCTAGCCTGTCCAACCTCTTAAGGATTTTGTAGGTTTCTATAAGATCCCCCCTCAATCTCCTAAATTCTAGCAAGTACAAGCCGAGTCTATCCAGTCTTTCTTCATATGAAAATCCTGACATAGAGTTGCTGCCTTGCAATGGCAGAGACCTGGGTTCGATCCTGACCACGGATGCTGTCTGTACCGAGTTTGCACATTCCCCCTGTGATCACGTGGGTTTTCTCTGGGTGCCCTGGTTTCTTCCCACCCCCCAAAGATGTACAGGTTTGGAGGTTAATTAGCTTTGGTAAAAATTGTAAATTGTCCTTAGTGCTCGTGTACGAGGATCGCTGGACCTCTTCAGTTATCAGGCAACTGAACCATCCCATCACCAACTAGAGAACAGTCCTGAGCTACCATCTACCTCATTGGAGACCCTCGGACTATATTTCATCAGACTTCACCTTGCACAAAGTGTTATTCCTTTTAACCTGTATCTGTACACTGTGGACAGCTCGATTGTAATCACGTATAGCCTTTCTGCTGACTGGATAGCACACAACAAAAAAGCTTTTCATCGTACCTGGGAATAAAATTACAAATGTTATCTTGCAATATTTAATATAAGAAAGATTAAAAAATGGTAAAAATGATAATAATCATGCACTCATTTTAAGGCCTGTTAAGTTAAAGAGGGGAAAGCAAGATGGGTGAACAGAGTAGTTTTATTAAGAAGGCAGACAAAAATACTGGAGAAACTCAGCGGGTGAGGCAGCATCTATGGAGCGAAGGAAATAGGCAACGTTTCGGCCCGAAACGTTGCCTATTTCCTTCGCTCCATAGATGCTGCCCCACCCGCTGAGTTTCTCCAGCATTTTTGTCTACCTTCGATTTTCCAGCATCTGCAGTTCCTTCTTAAACAAGTTTTATTAAGAATGTTGGGTCTCAGCCGAGCCAGGATTCTCCGCGACTGATGCAAAGAAAACCAGGATTAGTTGATGCTAGATACAAAATGCTGGAGAAACTCAGCGCGTGAGGCAGCATCTATGTTAGAGAAGGAATTGGGGACGTTTCGGGTCGAGGCCCTTCTTCAGACTGGATGATCATTGAGCTCAAGGGCACAGGGAAACCATACAACAAGGCCTCGAGAATTATACAAATTGACCTCTCTACATCATCTCTCATATCCGTTATCCCTAACCAGGCTGAAGAAGGGTCTTGACCCGAAACGTCACCCATTCCTTTTCTCCAGCGATGCTGCCAGTCCCACTGAGTTACTCCAGCTTTTTGTGTCCATCTACAATTATACGAAAGTTACACAAAAAAGCTGGAGAAACTCAGCGGGTGCAGCAGCATCTATGGAGCGAAGGAAATAGGCAACGTTTCGGGCCGAAACCCTTCTTCAGAAACCCTTCTACAATTATACGAAATATGGATTTCAAAAATTAAAGGGCTTATACTTTCTCCAGTCATCAAAACACTTCACTAATTACAAAGGGCACAGAATGCCTTGCTCCCACATCCATCTCTAACGACGGCCTGCAAATCTCAGAGAGCTTCCCCCTCAGAGGTATCATCTTCGTTTCGAAGCATTTCGTTGTCTCTGTACTGTACACTGACAATGACAATTAAAATTGAATCTGAATCTGAATCTTCCAGACAAAACATAAAACTATCCTCTCAAGTGGATGTTAACGATCCGTTGGCGATGCTTACAGAGTGCAGGAGTTGCTCATTGTTTCCTGACAAAAATCCTGACCTTCAATTATCACCCAAGAAAGGTCCAATGCACCCAGCCAATTAGTTGGTTGTGGGAGTTTGCAGTGTTGAAGTTAGCTCCTGCAATCCCCTAATTGTCTACTGTCATAATTAAACCAGTATGAAAAGTGTTACAGATTCTCGAGTGAAATATAAAACACGAGAAAATAGGAAAGGAGCAGAGTCTTTGGACCATCACACCTGCCCCACCATTCAATATGTTCATAGCCGATCTCTGCGTAGATAAATCAATATTCATGTCGCTGGGTTGTAAGCTGCCCAAGAGAAATATGACATCCTGTTCTTCCAATTTGCGTTTGGCCTCACCTTGTCAGTGGAGGAGGCCCAGGACAGAAAGGTCAGTATGAGAATGGGAAAGGGGGTTAAAGTGTTTGGCAACCGGGAGATCACATAGGCCGAGGTGGACTGGGCCAAGATGCATAAGAAGGAACTGCAGGTGCTGGCTATGCATCGAAGATGGACACAAAATGCTGGAGTAACTCAGCGGGACAGGCAGAATTTCTCTGGAGGGAAGGAACGGGTGACGTTTCGGCTCGAGACCCTTCTTCAGACTCCATCTTCTGGTCTGTAGTGTCCCAGCTTTGTCCGACGCCGTGAAATGGGAGCTCAGCAGGGGGTGCTCCGGAGCAGAGTTATGGGGACCTTGGTCGACCACTGTCAGCCGTCAGCTCTGTGCCAGACAGCACCCAATGACTCATCCGTGCTCTCTCACCGAGCTGTCAGACACATTCAAATGGGAACGTCAGTCACCTCAGCTGGAATGCAAATCCCACATTTTTTTTTCCTTTTCGTCAAACAAAGGAATCTACATTTTCGTCCAAAGTTAACCTCCCACGATAACAAACAGAAAGGCCGTGGCTGTGGACATTGCAAATTAAATTCTGGAGCATGTGCAGGAATTTAACTGCAATTGGTTACAGAGGGGCCTATTGAACAGATATTTATTGTGCACATCCTTAATGAGATTAGTGACTAGTGTGGGTGGTTATTGCTTCTTGCACATGCTCTGAAAATGGCTTTAACATAGCTTCTGCCTTGCAGCAAAATGAAATAAAAGATATCACAGCGAGAAATATTTGATTGTGAACATATTGTTGCATGCAGTGTAAGGCATGACTCGATAAAATCAAACATACATTCCCAGAACTCAGTATTCGCTCAGCATGTTAGACTGTTTTTCTTGCAGGAAAATATATTTAATCAATTATTTACAGCAATTTGGTGGCAGGAACCCAATGAAGCGGGGAGGGGGGGTGTTGGTGTTCAAGATATATTACAGCATTTATGATCGAACAATGCTGCAGAAATGAATCATTTAGACTGATTCTATGATTTCCTAGACCCAGGTCAGTTATCTGAGCAGGTCAGGGACAAACGTCTCCGAGATTTTCCCCTTCCTCGTGCCAGCAGAATTTATTTCCTCTTTCTCTCGCCTCTTACAGGGGATTAAATGATTGTTGAGTTGGGGGGGGGGGGTGAGAGGAAATGCAGCCGAGAGTATCAGTGAAAAAAAAACAAATGCTGGTCTGAAGAAGGGTCTCACATGGGAGTTTGTGTATATACATTATATATATATATATATATACACACACACACTGGACTATTTTTTTCATTTATTATATTGTTTACAGTGTATTCTGTTCACATATTCTGTTGTGTGCTGCAAGTAAGAATTTCATTGTTCTATCTGGGACATATGACGAGAAAACACTCGTGACCCGAAACGTCACCTATTCCTTTTCTCCACAGACGCTGCCTGACCCGCTGGGTCACTCCAGCATTTTTTGTCTGTCTTGGGTCTAAACCGGCATCTGGAGTTCCTCCGTACACAAATGCTGCTCTTTCCCCATTCTCCATCTATTTGCAAACCGGCCCCTCCAGTTTTACAGCTCACCTGCTATTTGCATCCTGGATTTCCAAACTCTGCTCAGCTTTCCGTATTAAGCATCATAAAAAGGCAGCAGGAAGTCTCACACTGCAGGGTGCAATTCCCAAGCAAACAAAAACAGCAGCTCTGGCATTACTACTGTGATTCCAAATACTGCCCAAGAGAAAACGAGCTCAAGTCTTGTGGCTCGTCCTGATATCAGAACCCACTCCTGTACACTGAGGTGGGATATACGGTACATAAGGTACTTTTTGTGTCTATTTTTATCTCCTTGTCGGATATTTTGGAGATAGGTTTGGAGGGATACGAGCCAAACGCAGGCAGGAGGGACTAGGGTAGCTGTGAGAGAGACACACAAAATGCTGGAGTAACTCAGCGGGACAGGCAGCATCACTGGGAGAGAAGGAATGGGTGACGTTTCGGGTCGAGACCCTTCAAGGGTCTCGACCCGAAACGTCACCCATTCCTTCTCTCCCAGAGATGCTGCCTGTCCTGCTGAGTTACTCCAGCATTTTGCATCTATCTTCGATTTAATCTGCAGTTCCTTCAAGGGTCTCGACCCGAAACGTCACCCATTCCTTCTCTCCCAGAGATGCTGCCTGTCCTGCTGAGTTACTCCAGCATTTTGTGTCTATCTTCGATTTAATCTGCAGTTCCTTCCTACACATAGTGTATCTGGGACATGTTGGCCAGTGTGGGTAAGTTGGGCCGAAGGGCATGTTTCCGCACCGCATCACTCTCTGTCGCTATTTTATTGGGTTTGATCTTCAATTTTATCCTCTCCGGCTAAGTATTATGTGATCTTACCCACACTACCGAGAAAGAACATAGTGTCCGCGATGGATGGGTAGGTATGTATTTCTGAAAGCTTTAAAATTAAACTAAGCTTTCAATGGGAGCAGTGGTTTTGACCTGAAACTTCACCCATTCCTTTTCTCCAGTGATGCTGCCTGGTCCGCTGAGTTACTCCATCCAAGCTTTCTATCATATTGCTTCAGTTGTTTAGTTTGGTTTAGAGATACAGCGCGGTACAGGCCATTCGGCCCACCGAGTCCAAGCCGACCAGTGATCCCCGCACGCTTACACTATGGCGGTGCAGGCTCGAAGGGCCGAATGGCCTACTCCTGCACCTAATTTCTATGTTTCTACTATCCTACACACACTAGGGACAATTTACAATTTTACCAAGCCAATTAACCTATGAACCGGTACGTCTTTGGAGTGTGGGAGGAAACCGGAGCTCCTGGAGAAAACCCACATGGTCATGGGGAGAATGTACAAACTCCGTACAGACAGCACCCATAGTCAGGATCGAACCCGGGTCTCTGGCGCCATGAGGCAGCAACTCTACCACTGCGCCACCGTGCTGCTTTAGGTTTTCTTTTAAACATGGACAACGATGGAAAGCAAGGCATGAAGCAAGTTAAGCTTGTCACTTAAGCCATTTCCTGTGATGCATAGCAAAGGGTTAAGCCTTTGCTATGACCTGTATCGCCAGTTGCAGCCTTGCTGCAGATCATGGGAACCCTCAATCAACCTCAAAGCAGGCTACATGCCATGGTCGACAGAACAGCATTCGGACCCACAAGCCCAGAGACAACAGTGGTGATTTCCAATGGTCATGGGCCATTACAGGCAGCTTTGAATCCATTACCCAGGCAATTCTAGTCAGAGAATGGCATTATTTCACTTAACAGAACATATTTTGTATACGAGTTAGAGAGAGAGTCATACAGTGTGGAAACATGCCCTTTGTCAAACAGCGTGGAAACATGCCTTTTGTCATAGAGTGATTTAGTGTGGATACATGCCCTTCAGCACAACGCCCATTCCGTCCAAATGCCCCATCTGCACTGCGTTTGATATGATATGATATGCCATTTATTGTCACTATACATGTACAGTTTGATCCATATCCCTCTAAATCTATTCTATCCATGTACCTGTCCAAATGTTTCCTAAACGTTGTGATAGCACCTGCCTCAACTACCTCCTCATATACCTACTACACTTTGTACACAAAAGTTACCCCTCAGGTTCGTCTTAAATGTTTCCCTCCTCACCTTAAACCTATGTACTCTGGTTCTCAATTCCCTGACTCTGGGCAGGAGACTCTATGCATTTACCTGATCTGTTCATCTCATGATTTGGTACACCTCTGTACGATCACCCCTCATCCGCCTGCGTTCCAAGGAAAAGAGTCATAGCCTGCTCAACCTCTCACTATAGCTCAGACCTTTGAGTCCTGGTAACCTTCTCTGCACCCTTTCCAGCTTGACAACATCTTTCCGCAAACATGCTGACCAAAACTGAACATAATGCTCTAAATGTGGCCTTGCCAACGTCTTATATAACTGCTGCATGACCTCCCAACCTATACTCTGATGAAGGCCTATGTGCCAAAAAGCCCTTTTGACCACCCTATCTACTACGTGCGACACCACTTTCAAGGAGAATTAAGGATCCTCAATGTCTAGGTCATGCTCTATTTTCACTACTGCCATCAGGCAGGAGGTACAGAAGCTTGAAATCACGCCCCACCAGGTTAAAGAACGGCTAATAAACGTCAGAATCCTACGGTGTCAACGGAACACTAGAGACCATGGACAATTCTAATTGTATTTTGAATTAATGTTATTTTCCACTATCTTCCAAAAATCGTGTAATTTCTGTATACAATTATGTATAATAATTTAATCTATGTGGCTGTGAAGCTGCTAGAAAGCAAAACTGTCCTTTCACCGGCACCCCACTGAACCTGTACTCAAATGCCAGAGAGCAGGATAGTTTTACCAGCATTGTGGCATTACAGTTCACGAGAAAAAGTCTCATATCTGCAATGAGGTAGGTTGGAAGATCAGGGCTACACCCTAGTTTATGGGAGGACTGTTGGCTCAGCACATTAATTTCATCACAAAGATGGTGCATCTCTACTTCCCTAGAAGCTTAAAGAGATTCTGCACCGCACCAAATATTCAAACTTCTACAGGTGCACTGTGGAAAGATTCCAGCCGCGATAGACACTGTAAAACAGCGACTCTACTGTGTCACACTAACTCTTCAAAGGAGGTTTATCGAACGCCGGTGATAAATCTCATGATAGGAACTAACACATGAGTTTTTAAAGCATAATTTCCTGATCAAATTGTTTCTTTTCAATGAGGCTACATTGCACATGTAGGAGGACTAGCCTGTAGCTAACCTCCCTAGCTTTCCCAATACCTTTTTTATCAGGAAAAGACTGGGGACTCAGACCAAATGAACACATCTTTCCAAGATAGACACAAAATGCTGGAGTAAACTCAGCAGGATAGGCATCATCCCAGGAGAGAAGGACTGGAGCTGGTTTAGGCGCCATGAACAGGCTCCTTTTGTACAGAAAGGCCTAATGATCCTGAACGACACCTCCTTCATTGCCACTCATTCAAGCATAATTAAATTTAAAATCCAAGATATAAGAGTGACTGCTTTGCAAAAACAAATTCTAGAATGCCAAAGAAACAGCAGATAATATTTATTGATCTACGGCATAGATTCATCTTTCCTGATTACAGTCAGGCAAAGCAGGCTTGCCCCTGCTCAGGAGGCCCCACGAGCTTTGAGCAGAACTGCTATTTGGTACCGAGTCCGCAGATTGCTTCAGCCACTTGCCATCCATCACAGATGACACTTGCATCATTTTACATGTTTTGAAGCCACAAGCTGTGCGATTTTAACCAATCGCGACCTCGTAGAAATAGCTGTTCCCTTGACAACCGTGGTTGTGTGGGAGGGGATTATAACTTTTCATTTTACGGCGAGGATTTGGATTACAATTTTCAAGCAGGGCTGCAGATTCAAGATGGTCATTGACGTTTATTTTCTGATGCAGTTAAATTAAGTTGTCCTTTAATTTCCACATTAATTTGTGTGCCAGTCTACTTGGTATTCATATCATAAGTTCATTAGCTTCAACTTGTCCTTCATAGAGCAAAGGAGTCACAAAATTAGACAGCACTGCAGCAGGCTCTTCAAGCCGACCAAGGTGGTATACTGTGCATGACCCCTCTGCCCGCATTTGGCCCGTATCCCTCTCAAATCTTCCTATCCATATACCTGTCCAAATACCTTTTCTAAATGCTGGCCTGGATGAATAGCTACTTTGCCCTCATTCTACTGTATCAAAAACGATTGCCAAAATATTGCTTCATCTGTTGATGAAAAGAAAATGTGCCCTCCAGAGTTTGCACTCACCAGAGCCAAATCATTGCTGCAAATTAATTTCTACCCATGGTGAGCAGCATAATTCAGATTGCCAGGTGGTTGGGAACAATAAATGTCAACAGCAGCGAGGATAATTGTGTTGAACTGTATTGCATAAAACTAATCGTGAATGTGGATGCGTTTCTGCACATTGGGCTGTCATTAGCTCAGTAGTTCCCCACCTGGTAAGAACTATCTTTTACATTTTGGACTGAGATGAGGAAACATTTTTTCAACCAGAGAATTGTGAATCTGTGGAATTATCTGCCACAGAAGGTGGTGGAGTCCAATTCACTGGATGTTTTCAAGAGAGTGAGATTTAGCTCTTAGGGCTAATGGAATCAAGGGATATGGGGAAAAAGCAGGAATGGGGTACTGATTTTTAGATCAGCCATGATCATGTTGTATGGCGGTGCTGGCTCGAAGGGCCGATGGGCCTACCCCATGCACCTATTTTTCTATGTTTCTATGTTACATTTCGTAGAATAAATATATTCTAAATCTGTGGCCTGTTGCCCTTGAAAAATAATGTATATTAACAAATGAAAACCCTGCATAATTCGCATTGCATGGGTTATGTTGTTCCTGTTCTCCACCAACTTGTTCATTCTCTTCTCTCAAGGGGATGGATGGTGCTTGGCTGCCTCAGGTTTCCAAGGGAAATGGGGAACAATCTCGACTGTGCTCGTTCTTTACGCAATGGGGCACATTGTGGGCGCAAGGGAGTGCCCAATAAGATGAAGAGATACAGTCCCATAAGGTAGACACTAATTTTGAGCCAATTGGTGTGAATTGAGGGGACTTTAGACTGCACTTTGTCTACATTTCTCAGCTATATCTTGCAGATAGACACAAAAACAGCTGGAGTAACTCAGCGGGTCAGGCAGAATCTCTGGAGAAAAAGAATAGATGACATTTCAGGTCGGGACCCTTCTTCAGACTACGTCATTCAGAACCAGGTTAGCTATGCGGTGGCCACTATGCCACTTAGAGATTGGCACTGCAGTGCCACGAGGTTTCATGGGCGCTGAGGAGATGTTAAGAACCCAAATGTTTACTACTGCTGGGTCGATCTAATGCTGGGGCAGGACGCAGTGGCGCAGCGGTAGAGATGCAGCCTTACAGCGCCAGAGACCCGGGTTGCTACAGATGCTGTCTGTACGGAGTTTGTACTTCCCCCCCCGTGACCCCGTGGGTTTTCTCCGGGTGCTTCGGTTTCATCCCACACTCCAACGATGTACAGGTTTTGTAGGTTAATCGGCTTTGATAAAAATATAAATTGTCTCTACTGTGTACGATACTGCTCGTGTGTACGGGGTGATCGCTGGTCTGCGTGGTCTCCGTGGGCTGAAAAGCCTGTTTCCTCGCTGTTCCTCTTAAGGCTAAAGGACACACACTGGGCTGGTAATGGATGTTGGCCTCATGGCTCAGCAATTCATCTCCTCAAAAAGCAAAGCACATTTATTCTGCATCGCACCCTCCATGTGCTCAGGCTATCTAAACACTTCACACACAATGAGATCCCTCTGACTGCATTTGTTGTTATTCAGGCAAACAGCAGGGATAATTAACACACTGCACTCAGATCGATTTGCAAGTGTTGATTGAGCAAGGAGTGTGGGTCGAAAGCAACACAGGATAACTCCCCGCTCCGCCATGTATTTTTATTCTACGTGAAATGTTTTAGACTTTAGGCTATAGAGATGCAGCGTGGAAACAGGCCCTTCGGCCCACCAAGTCCATACTGACCAGTGATCACCCCGTACACTAGCACGAGGGACAATTTACAATTTTACCAAAGTTAACCAAGGAACCTGCACGTCTTTGGAGTGTGGGGGGAAACTAGAGCGCCTGGAAAACTGACACGGTCACGGGGAGATCATACAAACTCCATACTGACAGCACCCATAGTCGAGATCGAACCCAGGTCTCTGGCGCCGTTAGGAAACAACTCTACCACTGCATCACTGTGCCGCCCAGTTATGGGATTTTTACAATAATTCACATATTTTATATTTATTCCAAAGGTAAAGCATGGTTAAATTTATCACTCTGAAGATGTTAATAGTCAGCGCTGTTGTGAAGGACTGGTTGAGGTCAACTGATTTATACCAAACAAAACGCCACTCTGCTGGTCAGAGTCAGAGCAATGACCTTAAAATATACAGGCACTCCCCGACTTACGCAAGGTTACCTTTCGTGAACCCGTACTCAAGTCAGATCTTAGTAAGTCGGAATCACCACCTTTCGCCCTTGGGGCACTTTCTGTGGCGCCTGGCCTTCTGGGTAAGCACAGCCGCCATTGCTGGCTTGTTTCTGATATAAACTTGAGTGAACGTACATTGTGTTCTGGAGATTGCACTTGGGACTGAGTGCAGAATTGTTTACGCGTGCAAATTTACGGAATATTAAGCCAGGGAGTGAATGCAATGATGGAGATTTGGCTATCGAAGTACCTCTTTAATGAACAACCATTGCGATGATATTTACTTTAGTTTAGTTTAGAGAGTGTGGAACCAGGCCCTTTAGCCCACCAAGTCTGCGCCGACCAGCGATCCCTATTAACACTATCATACACGCACCTAACCAATTAAGCTACAAACCAGTACGTCTTTGTGTGTGAGGAAACCGAAGATCTCAGAGAAAACCCACGCGGGTCACGGGGAGAACGTACAAACATCACCCATAGTCATGATCTCTGGGTCTCTGGCACTACAAGCGCTGTAAGGCAGCAACTCTACTGCTGCGCCACCGTGCCACCCTTGTTGCCAGGACTCGAGGGTCTGAGCTACAGGTTGAGTGGGCTGGGACTCTATTCCTTGGAGTGCAGGAGGATGAGGGGTGATCTTATAGAGGTGTACAAAATCACGAGAGGAATAAATCAGGTAGTCTCTTGACAGGGTAGTGGAATCGAGGACCAGAGGACATAAGTTTGAGGTGCAGGGAAAAAGATTTAATAGGAATCTGAGGGGTAACTTTTTTTACACAAATTGTGGTGGGTGTAAGGAACGAGCTGCCAGAGGAGGTAGTTGAGGCAGGGACCATTCCAACTTTTATGAAACAGTTGGACAGGTGCATGGAGAGGACATGTTTGGAGGGATATGGGCCAAACGCAGGCAGGTGGGACTAGTGTAGCTGGGACATGTTGGCCAGTGTGGGCAAGTTGGGCCTGTTTCCACACTGTATCCCTCTGTGACTCTAACTAGTGCAAGGTAAGAGACCAGTAACAAATGTCAGTGCCTGCCCCCAACATAACCCATTATCCCCACTGAGTACAAACATAAGGCACTTGAATTGTCCTGATTGAATCCCATGAGGTATGCACCAATATCTGTCAACAGTTTTTCATCAGGAAAGCGCATTGTTTGCCAGGCCATATCTGAGGCTTGTTTGTATAATGTACCAAAGTGACATTCACCATTTAGAGAGTCTGTACATGGAACCGACGGGACAAAATTAGCACTGGAGCGAAAGCGACAACTGGAAAATCTCTGGAAGTAAAATCAACCGTAACCCTTCCCCCAACATCTACAAAGATCTGATATCCCGAGATGACTCGACAAATCCCCAAAACATTTCATATGTTGTCTGGAACGAGTTTGAGTTCCTAATGATGATTCCGCTGTCTGCTCGCCTCATTATTCTGATGAGTTTGAAAAAAGTAATTACCATTTTAGGAATCTGAGAAAAGTAATTACCAGTTTAGAAATTTAGCGCAGGGGTGATGAGGTAATGCTGCAGCTGATTATTAGTTTCAAAGCACCACGTTCCCTCAGGGTCTACAAAGAGCACAGAGCATGTCTGTTCCATTTGAGTATTTCACAACTGTTATATGACAGGGCGGCACTGTGGTGCAGCGGTAAAGTTGCCTCTGAAGTTGCTGCCTTACAGCGGCAGAAGGTTCGATCCCGACTACGGGTGCTTGTCTGTACAGGGTTCATACATTCTCCCCGTGACCTGCATGGATTTTCTCCGAGATCTTTTGGTTTCCTCCCACACTCCAAATGCAGGTTTGTAGGTTAATTGGCTTGGTATAAATCTAAATTGTCCCCAGTGTTTGTGGGATAATGTTAATGTGCGGGGATCATTGGTCGGTGCGGACTCGGTGGGCTGAAGGGCCCGTTTCCGTGCTGCATCTCTAAATTAAACTAAGACAGGTTCCTGCAACACACAGTAACAACCCAGCAGTTGACTATACAGCGATATCTCGAATTGACTTGTGTATGAATCGAATTGGCTTGGTTCGGCAATTTGAGCGCCCTGGAGAGGAAAAGACTACAAAAAGTAGTAAACACTGCCCTGTCCTTCATCGGCTCTGACCTTCCTTCCATCGAGGGGATTTATCGCAGTGGCTGCCTAAAAAAGGCTGGCAGCATCATCAAAGACCCACACCATCCTGGCCACACACTCAATTCCCTGCTACCTTCAGGTAGAAGGTACAGGAACCTGAAGACTGCAACAACCAGGTTCAGGAAAAGCTACTTCCCCACAGCCATCAGGCGATTAAACTTGGCTCGGACAAAACTCTGATCATTAATAACCCATTATCTGTTATTTGCACTTTATCAGTTTATTTATTCATGTGTGTATATATTTATATAGTGGTATATGAACACACTGATCTGTTTTGTAGTAAATGCCTACTATGTTCTGTGTGCTGAAGCAAAGCAAGAATTTCACTGTCCTATCAGGGACACATGACAATAAACTCACTTGAACTTGAACGATGGGATATTGCTATTCACCAAAGATGACTGGTGTGTGCTGTGTGTTAACAGACTGAATGGTTTTTTTTTAAGAGGTCAAACAAAACCAGCATCTGATGGTTACAATGTACAAACTACACTTGTAATTTGAAATAAATTGTTTAGTTTAGTTTGGAGATACAGCAGGTAAACAGGCCCTTCGGCCTTCCTGGTCCATGCTGACCATTGATCATACTAGTTCAATGTTATCCCATTTTCGCATCCACTCCCTGTTCATTCGGGCAAATTTTACAGAGGCCTATTAACGTAGAAGCGTGCACGCCTTGGGATGTGGGAGGAAACCGGAGCACCTGGAGGAAACCCACATGGTCACAGGGAGAATGTGCAAACTCCACATAGACAGTACGCGAGGTTTTGGATCGAACCCGGGTCTTTGGCGATGTGAGGCAGCAACTCTACCAGCTGTGCCACCTTGCAGCCTTATCAAAGCTATTCAAATAACTCTGCTCTCCTCACCACTGTAGGGGACTAGAAGGGCAATGTGATGGGAACACTATCATTTCCAGGACAAAAAACTACCCATCTCATCAAATGGGAAGGAGAATCAAAAAATAACTGGAAGTGTGAAATGAAAGTGGAAAATACTGGAGATATGTAACAGGTCAGGCAGCATCTGTGGAAAGGGAAACAAGATTTGGGTTGATGGTCTTTCCATAGACAATGCTGAAAGTTGTAGTGTCAGAGTTATTCAGCGTGGAAACAGGCCCTTCGGCCCTTCTTACCCACACCGACCAAAAGGCCCCATCTACACAAGTCCCACCTGCCTGCGTTTGGCCCACATCCCTCTAAACCTATTCTAACCATGTACCTGTCTAAATATTTATTAAATGTCGCAATGGTTCCTGCCTCAACTACCTCCTCCAGCAGCTCGTTCAATACATTCACCCACTTTGTGTGAAAAAGTTACCCCTCAGGTACTTATTAAACCTGTCCCCTCTCACCTTAAACCTATGTCCTCTGAGTCTTGATTTCCCTACTCTGGGCGAGAGACTCTGTGCATTTACCCGATCAATTCCTCTCATGATTTTGTACACCTCTATAAGATCGCCCCTCATCCTCCTGTGATCCAAGCAATAGAGTCCTAACCTACTCAACCTCTCCCTATAGCTCAGTGCCTTGAGACCTGGCAACATCCTCGTAAATCTTATGTGCACCCTTTCCACTAGAGTATCGAGGATTTCCTGGTTTATCAAAATGGCTGATCAAAAAATCATCTGGACAGATACATGGATAGGAAAGGTTTGAAGGGATATGTCTAATGTGGGCAAATGGGCCTAGCGTAGATGAGTATCCTGGTCAGCATGGATGAGTTGGGCCAAAGGGTCTGTTTCCTTGCTGTATGACTCCATGTCTTCTGTTACTATTCTACTTCTTCTTATCGTGTCCACATCACAAGATTAGAAATTGTTCAGCCAGAGCTGAACACACTTCTCGGCATCTGCATACAATTGCGTCTTGCACTTCTTGTGCATGGTGGTGGTGGAAAGATTGGTGGAAATGTGAACGTTCTTTCTTTGACTGCCCTATTCTAGTAATCCTGTAGTCAGGATCGAACTCGGGTCTCTGGAGCTGCAAGGCAGCAACTCTATGTCTTTTGGTCTTATGGTTCTCTGCCCCTTGCACCTACATCCCTCTTTCTGGCTTTACATTTCACCCTCTTCTCCTTTATCTGACACCTTTTTGTCTCCTTTTTCAATACTAAGGGATGGTACATGGGTAAAGGAGAAGAATTAAGGCGACACGGTGGCGCAGCGTTAGAGTTGCTGCCTTGCAGCTCCAGAGACCCGAGTTCGATCCTGACTACAGGTGCTGTCTGTAAGGAGTTTGTACGTTCTCCCCATGACCTTGCATGGGTTTTCTCCAGGATCTTGTGTTTCCTCCCACACTCCAAAGACGCACATGTTTGTAGGTTAATTGGGTTGGGTAATTGTAAATTGTCCCTAGTGTGTGTAGGATAGTGTTAGTGTGCGGGGATCGCTGGTCGGCGCAGACTCGGTGGGCCGAAGGGCCTGTTTCTGCACTGCATAACTAAATCCACTGTGGCTGAACATTCAAATTCATTGCCTCGTGAATTTTTCATTCACGTTGTGTGATTGCTCTTTCTTTCTATCTCGCTCTGTCATTACAACATCAACAATCTGTGCACTGTGTTCCGAGCAGTACATTTTATTACTGATGCAAACCAGCTTTAATTAGAGCAAATGCATTAATGCTGCAGGCTTCATCGCCACGGGAACCAACCTCCAGGGAGAACCATCACCAAGTAGGCTGACAAGTTCAAGGAGAAGTCAACAATAACTCCCTGAAGCCTGCAGGGAATGGGCAAGTCGGTGACATCACCAATTTCCCCAGGAATAAATTCTGACATTTATTCTTACCAGCAACAGACAAAGTCAAAGCAGATCTGGGAACTGGGTAAAACCAGCATGCCAAGAAACATTTGTGATCCCATTTATTAACCTCCCACTCTTTCTCCTCCCCTCTTGATCAGTAAGAGCATCAAAGGGTACGGGGAGAAGGCAGGAGAATGGTGTTGAGAGGGGAAAATAGATCAGCTAGGATCGAATGGTAGAGCAGACACGATGGGTTGAATGTCTTATGGTCATCTCTCCCCTTCCACCTATATCCCTCCACCTGGCTTTACATATCACTCCTCTTCTTCCTTATCTGACACCCTTTTGTCTCCTTTTCATCTCTAACCATCTCTGCGCCCATCTGCCAATTAAACCTCTGCCACCTGTATCCACCTATCTCTTGCCAGAGTCTGTCATCCACCCCCCACCAACCTGTTGTTTCCAGCTGACTCACCCCTACCACAATCAACCAAAAGAAGGCACTAACCCAAAACATCACCTGTCCATTTCCTCCACAGATGTCATCTGATCCACTGAGTTCCTCCAACACTTTGTCCAATGCCAGGCAAGCAGCTTAGTTTAGTTTGGAGATACAGCGCGGAAAGAGGCCCTTTGGCCCGCCGAGTCCGTGCCGACCAGCCATCCCCAAACACTGGCATTTTCCTACACGCACTAAGGACAAATTACAGTTTTACTGAAACAACTTAAGCTAGAAACCTGTATGTCTTTAGAATATGGGAGGAAACTGGAGAAAACCGACGCAAGTCATGAGGAGGATGTACAAATCCGTACAGCCAGCACTCGCAGTCAGGATCAAACCCGGGTCTCTGGCGCTGTAAGGCAGCAACTCTACCGCTGCGCCACCTTGCTGTATTTAGGTACAAGTTATATAAGGAAAAAACAAATTAAAACCAGTTCCTGGATGACTGATTGTGGTCATATAGTAAAAGCAGATGGACTGATAGTACTTTTCTATTGCTTTCTCCTTAGCATTGCCAAGAACTAGTGTTTTCCCGCATAAAAAACACCAATTTATCAGGAACTTTGCCCTAGAACAGTGTGTACTTCCTGATTCCACTCCAGATCAGCTGGCACCCTGACTGAAATAATGCTTTTGGGCGCAGAGAGGAAAGCAAAGGAGACTCGAGTAGTTTAGATTAGTTTAGAGATACAGCATGGAAACAGGCCCTGAAGCCCACACCGACCATTAATCACCCGTTTATCCTCGTTATCTCACTCCACGCCCAGGTGACTACACAGATGAAATGGGAATAAGAAAGAAAGAAATCATACTAGTGGAACTTTGGTCAAACCTACAAGGTTACGTAGCCTGGGATTCACTGCACAGGAGCAATGAATAAAGAAATATTTAAAGTCCAACACTCACCATATTGACAGCATCTTGATCGAAAGGGTTGTATTCCACGTTTTGAGGATAATGGGCTAATACTTTAGACTTGAAGGTTCTTCTCAATGGACTCTGATCAAAGTTTTCTCCTATGAGGTGAAAAGAGATGGCAAATTATTCAGTACTCACCAGGAAGTTGCCCAGATTGTGGACAGTTCCCACTAAAATACAGTAAACAACAGCAAAGATTCACCAACTCACCTCCCGCAGCCAAAAAAGCTTGCAAAGGTATTTTAAGAACACATTATATTTTGAAGTTCTTCCACTTTGACTTCAAACAAGTAGGCATGATCCAGTTGAAAGGCCAACTCCTAGCCTGCTTGCAGGCCACGGCCGATGCACCAACCACGTAGCTGTGGCACAGGTTAGAACATTGCACACCAACCCCTCACTTCAAGTTGGGTCCCTTCACCATTAGACAGTGAGCTCACGGCACAGGAAGTGCGCTCCTAGCGCAGGAAGTGAGCTCATTTCCTGGCACATGGGACTGAGGTTCTGGTCGGGCCTCCATTTTGTGAAAAAGGACCACCAAGTTTTATCAGGTAGACATCAGGGCTGGAGGGTGATTACCATCGCGAGTTAGCACAGCGAATTATTTTCTCTGGACTGATGGGGTGGGTCCTCAACCTAATTAATGGGTTTGGTAGTTGTGATCAGATGAGACCGCAACTTGGGCCACAGGTAAATAAAAAAAATCAGGCAGCTACTTCTGAAGAGAATGCTTTCTTGATCAGAATGTTGAACTCGCTACCTCATATATTACCTGAGGTGAAAAAAATGTGTCCATCTAAAGGAAAGCTTGATAAACCTAAGAGGGCAAAAATGACGGTGGGGTAAAATGGGTACAATGGCCCATTTCTGTGGCATGAAACTATTTATAAGGTGGTTTCAGGTCAGCTGTCATCGAGCAACGTTTGATCGACTGGCATCAGCTTTGCCCGCTGTTGTGTTGCTGCTACTGGCCTCACGGTATGTAGGGCCAGGAGGAAGTGGGAAAGGGTAAATAATGGCCGACTGGAATCCTGGACATTGCCCTGTACTGAACACACGTCCAACTGATTTGTTTGGCGAGATGTTTACACAGCAGTTAAGTCAATGACTGAACAATGCATTTTGGAAGCACAGTGGTGCACAGTGGAACTGCTGACTGACAGCTCCAGCCACACAGGTTCAATCCTGGACGTGGCTGTACGTGTTCTCCATGTGAGGGTGTGGGCTTACTCCTGGATGCTGCCGTTTCCTCCAACATCCAAAAGATGGATGGAAACACGGAACTGCAGATGCTGCTTTACACAAAGTGCTGGAGTAACTAAGCGGGTCAGGCAGCGTCCCTGGAGAACACAGGTAGGTGACTTTTCGGGTCGGAACTCTTCTTCAGACTGAAGAAGGTGTGTGGGTTGACAGGTAAACACTGTAGGTTGCCCGCAATTTAATAGATAGCTGGTGTGAGAATCAGGGAAATGCGTGAATGTGAGACTAAGTGAGTAGTGGAGAAAATACATGGTGGAATGGATTGACATCATTGTTCGGAGAACGAGTATCGACTTGATGGGCCAAATGGCCTCCGTCAATGCGAAGAGAAAGTATGACACAATAGATGGATGGTTGAGAACCCTACATTAGGATCACCAGCATGATGGAGTGGGTGGAACCAACTTGTTATTAACATTAGTCATTGGAAACACATTGAATCGAACAGTGATCATAACAAATGAAAAGACTAGAGAATGCTTGAAAAGAATTTTTCAATGGAAATTAAAAGCCGGCAGATGTTGGAAACCCGAATTCAAATAAACAAAATGTTGGCAACATGCTGCAAGTCCGGCAGCATCTGTGGAAAGAGAAACAGGGTTAATGTTTTGGGCTAAAGCCCCTTTGTTGGAATGAAAGCATCCGATGATAGGTCTTTGTCCTTAGACATTAACTGCAGTTTTCTCTCCACAGATACTGCCAGACCTGCCGTGCGTTTCCTGCACTTTGGGTAAGAATTTTGTCTCAAGTTCAATCATGATTCTCACTCGGATCAAAACTCTCGCAAATATTTGGGGTTGCAATTAACTATTGACAGGTCCAGTCTAATTTGTTTGAGTTAAGATGCGTAGGGAGTTGACATCCTTCTCGACCGTTGGGTGTGAAGCATCTGTTATTAGCTGGTCTTGCAGCGAGTCCATCGGATCCAATCACTGCTTCAGCATCGGGTGATACACATTTAAAACCATGGAGAACAATACAGATAAGAGGAGCAGAAGGAAGAGTCCCATCACCATCATGAACACCACCACCACCACCACCACCACCAAACAAGACATTAATGTCCACCCCACAGTGACAAGAACTGTGCATGGATAAAATGCAGGCAAGCTCTACTCTAGTGTGGAAGGGGGAGGAGAGGCTACAGATGCCACGAGACAGGTCGACTAATCAACTTGCATCCCGATAATTCCCACAATCCCTTGTTCAACCAGGCGTGACATGCGAAGAGGGCGACAGCAGAATCTCCAAAGTTTTGCAGAAGTAGATTGAGTGGCATTTGGAAAGGAAGCAGAAAGCGGAGAAATTGAGCCGTTTTCCACTCTTTACCTGAGGCTTTGTTTGGACATGGAGATTCTTGGCTCCTGCCATACCGTGCTGCTTCTACCCACTGGCATAGCGCTATACAACACAAATAAAGAGACAAGACTGGGTGTCAGGGTGAACTCAAAACAAAAAAAAAAACACAGTTTGTGACAAGTGCCAACGAACATGTCCCTGTAAACAAAGGTGCCAGCTGAGAACGTACAAACACCGTACAGACAGCACCCGTAGTCCGGATCAAACCCAGGTCTCTGGCGCTGTAAGGCAGCAACTCTTCATGTATTTCCCCATGCCACCCTATGGGTGGGTGAAGGGGAAAAAAACTTAATTTTTTATCCACATCCTTCCTCAAGGCTTCTGATCCCTTAACGTTGATGACAAAAACACATTGGAGTTGCCTAGGGCACAATTCTGCCAGTCTACTGCAAGCAGCCTCAACTCAATGGGTGAATGCATTTAAATTAAGTTTGGTTGCAATGCCTCCCGTTACATAGCACATTTATTTCCAGAAACAAACTCCAAAATGACTCATATATAGAGACACATGGTGCTGAGGTCACTCAGCGGGTCTGGCAGCATCTCTGGAGAAAAAGGAATTGGTGACTTTTTCCAAGTTGGGGCCATACTTCAGACTGTCACTGCTGCTTTGTCTGAAGAAGGGCCTTGACCCAAAACGTTACCCATCATTTTTCTCTAGAGATGCTGCCTGACCTGCTGGGTTACTCCAGCCAACTGTCCTGTATTAACCAGGACATCCCGTATATTGGGCTAAATTGGTTTGTCCCGTACGGGACCACCCTTGTCCCGTATTTGACTACTACTACTCGGGTCGAGGGGACTGTCGTGACGGAGCGCCGCGTCTGGCCCCGCCTCACCCGTCCCGAAGTGGTGCAGCCCATGGAGTGCAGCAGCAGCGCCTCGCCCGTGGCCCCGTCGGTCGGCAGCCCGGCCAGCTGTCTGACCTTCGGACCTTCGCTTACCGCCGACACCGCCACCTTCTTATGGCCAATCAACTGTTCATGAGTTGGATGGGGTGCTGGACTTTGAGCGCAACGTCGCGCGCAAAGTCCGGTGCTCGGGCAAAAACTCCTCAGCTGGCCCGCCGGCTGGGCTTTGTGTGTGCAGTCCAGCACCCGGGGCCAATACATCATTCACCCAGCCACGGCCGAGTCGGTCAATGAATTGCCGTCAGGAATTTGTCCTGTATTTTGACCTTTTGTCGCTTATTTTGGAGTGAGAAAGTTGGCAATCCTACTCCAGCACCTTGTGTCTATCTTTGGTATGAACCAGCATCTGCACTTCATTGTTTCCACATTCTATATGAAATGACTCAGCTCCTCCTATCCTCTTATAATGATAGGCTTTCAAGATGCACATCTTTCAAGATCACTGCAGTTTGTAGTTTTGATGCTCTCCCACCTGATATCCCTTTGCCTTGCAGTGCTGACTAAATGTTCACCTGCACCTTAAGGTCTAGGAGGCACCAGATGTCCAATTGTACATGCAATATTTTGCACTGAACTATTAACCAAACCGATTACATTGAAGTATGCTCAAAACAACAGCACATGTAAGTCACCTTCTGTACTGACATTGGTCACAGAGATATTTTCAACAAACTGATCTCAACAACACTTTCAGTTTATTGTGCAACATCATTTGCACATCGTAACTTGCAAAATTACATCGCAGGGAATATTTCCTATTACAGCGTAACCATTTCACAACAGACAATGGAGATTATCATACTAGAACCATTACATATTGTTTGTTCAAGCACGACAATTTTTTTGCCTGCCTGCAGCAACATGCAATCCCAGGATCGATTGTCTAAACATTATGTCAAAGTTTTTTTTCCCAAACGCAAAAGAATATCTGAAAGACAAAATGAAATTGTTAAAAATACCCTGGAGGTCAGGCAGCATCTGTGGAAAGAGAAAGGGTTGCTATTTCAAATGTTGATCTTACATCTAAATTTTCATCATAAGCAGATGCATTTGATCCATTAAAACAAATCTGGATCCCATCCGAGATCAATAGACAGGCCCTGGGAGATCAGTTGGGAAAACCAGATGCACCTACTTACAATGAGAAATGTCATTTGCCAAAATGTTTCTTGCCATTTCTTTCCCCACAGATGCTGGCTGGCCTTCTGAATATTTCCAGTGTGTTCAATTTTCATGTCAATTAGCTTGTTGAACTCCGAGGCCATTAATAGAGCACTGGAATCACTCAGAAAACTATATCTTTACTTAAATTACTTTAGAGTTACAGCGAGGAAACAGACCCTTCAGCCCAGGGAGTCTGCATTGACAGGCCAACTCTAATATTATCCCACACAATAGGGACAACTTACAATTATACCGAAGCCAATTAACCTACAAACCTGTATGTCTTTGGAGTGTGATTGGAAACCGGAACACCCAGAGAAAACCCACGCAGTCACAGGGAGAACGTACAAACTCCGCGCAGACAGCTACCGTAGTCCCAGTGTTACGCCCTACATCACTCACACATCCTATCTCTTTCCATTAGCAAATTATATATAATCAGGAAATTTATTAAGTTATAGTCATATGGTATGGAAACATGCCATTTGGCCCTACTTGCCCATGCCAACCAACTTATCCCGTCTAAACTGGAACCACCTGTCTGCTTTTGGCCCATATCCCAATCTACCCGTCTAAATGTTTCTTAACCCTAATTATTTTGTTATTTCTACCCCTCTGCGCCTTCCTGCCCCCTACACCCTCTCCTCTACTTTAGGCATCAGCTTGGCATGGTGAATTCACTATTTAAAGTTACTCGGAACTATTTTCTAATTTCACTGCTCGATGGTCATAAGTCTTCTTTGGAAATTAAAATTTCCAAAACCTCTCGTATTTATAACTTCTCAGACATGTCTGGCAGCACCGTTGAACAAAAAAAACAACAGCTTCATTGCAAAAGTCTCCTTGAACCCACAAACGAGCAACGTTAACAGATTGGTGATGAATGTGTTCTGGGGGTATGTCTGGTTTTGCAGGCGGCGTCTGCTTCGCTCTTTAAAGCTGCCACAAACAAACTGAAGAACGGTCTTGACCCAAGACGACACCCATTCCATCTCTCCAGAGATGCTACCTGTCCCGCCGAGTCACTTGAGCATTTTGTGCCCTATCTTCGGTGTAAACCGGTAACGGCAGTTCCTTGCTACACATCACACAGTACAGGACCTACAGCATGCAAGACATTCCTCGACATTTTCCAACCATTGGACATGTTTTTATTTCGCGGGCAGGTGCGTTTCAAAAGAGTTTGACCATACTTTTAAACTTAAGGGCCAGTCCCACCTTCACAATCTCTTTTACTCGTGGACATTTTTCACCAGGTTAGAAAAACGCCCCGACCTACTTGAAGCCACGAGTACCTACGACTAGCATCACAACATACCTACGACCTACCTACGGCCTCTTACGACCCCCTACGACCTCGTGACGACCAGGCTGCGATTAAGAGTCAAGGGCAAACTCGGCAGAGGTCGTGAATTAGGTCGTGAAAGTGGGACAGGCCCTTTACTCAGTAGTCGATGGCAAGTTGAGCGAGTGGAATAAATAGAAGAATCTTGTACAAGTTCCCGACACCAACTTGCCATTTTGTCACCTGGACAAAAAGGGCTGACAGGGAAACAGGTCCGTTGCGTTCTGGGGTCAGGGAGGGATGGTGGGATGGGGGAGGTGGTGCAGGTGCACTGCAGGCCCCGTTGCAACAAGGGAATGGAGGGCACACCAAGTTCGAGGCTCCCTTACCCTTTGCGGAAAGGATTGCTTGTTAAATTTTCAGGAAGAAACACCGAAGAATGGAATTAACTTGGAAAAGCCTTTCAAACGTGGCAGACAGCTTTAGACCATGCTGCAGGACTGGGCGAAGGGCCTGGCTTTTATCCTGCATTTTAGCAATCCTTCACCAAAGGAAATAGTTTCTTTGTACGTGGCCTCCAGGTCCCCTTTGTCGCTTTAAATTACCCTCAATCTTCCAAAACCCAAGGTCAAGCACTAACCAGCAGACGGCTTAACATCCAGTCCAGTACCACTCTTCTTTCAAATCGAGCTACGTCTCAAATCTCTGAGCTGGATTACCGGAGCAGCAATATCAGGGCGTAGAAAGAGAGGGAAAACATTCAAAAACTAAACACACCAAATGCTGCCATTGGTAAAGTAGATAAGCCTAAAGCAAAACCCACTATAATTTAATTACTTCTGAAATGATTGGGTGCTATAATCCCATAATACGGTAAGCCTCAAAGGCAGCGTATTGGGAAAAAATAAGTTTTTCTTCCAAACTTCAAAGTAGTTTAAGCGGCAAATAGCAACGTTCGGCAATCTAATATTAAGCGGTGTTACAGCGAGGGCTCCAGAACACAGACATCAAAGCGGACAGGAGAAAATACAACTTGCCAGAGATGAAAATTCAATGTTTGGCATTGATGGATTTAATGATGTTGCAGAATATTTAATGAGCAGTGAAACTCAAATGTTTACAAAATGAAAGAGGTCACTTTGCACCAGTCAGTAATTATGCATCTTCCACATTAGCATATCTTGACTCCCTGCTGGTAAATTGAATAACCATGACGTATATTCACACCGAAGAGAGACACAAAAAGCTGGAGTAACTCAGCGGGACAGGCAGCATAATTGGAGACGAGGAATGGGTGACGTTTGGGGTCGAGACCCTTCTTCCCCAGTCAGACCCCAGTCTGAAGAAAGGTCTCGACCTGAAACGCCACCCACTCCTTCTCTCCAGAGATGCTGCCTATCCCGCTGTGTTACTCCAGCATTTTGTGTCTATCTTCGGTGTAAACCAGCATCTGCAGTTCCTTCCTACACAGCAACTTCAACATGGTAAAACATCCCAAATTGTTCACGGATGAGTTAGTAATGTTTAAGGAAATGAAGGATCGATCCAGGGAGTATCTATTAATGAGAGCCACATGGGAACAAATCGACATTTGGCTGTGGTGACACTATAAAAGCTACCATGACTTCACCTCCTCCTGTCCTGCATCCTGTAAGGTTCTCAACCCTTTTTGGTAGTTTCTCTGTCCCCACTGCACCTTATTTTCAAGCCTAGGCTTTCTGAAAAGTCTTCCTGCTTCTGGAAGCACAGCCACTCTCTAAATTGTCGTTACTTTTGTGCTCTGTTAACCATAAACGTTATTTATGACCATTCTGTGTGACAAGCAGTACAGATTTGGCCTGGTGATCTCAGTCTATTCCGGACCAGCACAGCACCGATTTAGTACGGTGATATCAGCATCCACTATACCAGTACCACAGTGATTTGGTATTGTTGTCAGTTACTTTCAGTTACTTGCCTTGCCCTCCATTCCTAACTCCCAACTTTCATTAATAATATCAACAAGCGTTCCTCCTTTTGTGTAATAACCAGCATCCAGCAGCTACAATGTTACTGTATAAATTGTGGCACAATACAGGTCCATCAATGTACAGTACCGGCTGAGACAGGCCCTCAATGTACAACACTGGGGTCAAGTCCGTCACTCTATTCACAGGTCAGTCACCAACTAATATTGGGATACATCACTGGTGGGTAACAGGTCAGACACTGTATAACAGTACCGCTGGGCACAGATCTGTCACTGTATAACATGTCTACATTACTTAGGGTTCCAGGTCAGTCATTGTTTCGCATGTAACAGAGGTGGTGGAGATAAGCCTCACACTGTAAAATGCTGGGTTATGATGCTAATGGTTACAGGTCAGTTATTGGGATATAAGACAGTTGTAGTGCTGGTGATTACAAGGGTGACAGCATAACATTGAGCCACTTTCCTATTTCATCGGTGGATATAGGACTCGTTTATAACTGGGATACAGTGCTAGCTTCAGGTCAGTCACTGTATAGATGGGGCACAGTGCTGCTGGGTACTAGACCATGGTCGTCTCCCAATGCAATACCGTGTTGGTGGCTTCAGATCCATGCAGTGCTGTTACATTATGAACAATGGGGTACGTTGTTCGTGGCTGCAGGTGTGTGGCAGGTACTATTGCAATGTTTAAGAAACAGAATGGACAGGTACATGGATAGCGTACGTTAAGAGGGATATGGGCAGGTGGAACATGGGGCATGTTGGTCGGCATGGGCAAGTTCAGCTGAAGGGCCTGTTTCCACTCTGTATGACTCAATGACACTACGGCAGGTGCTGATGGAGCAAGTTAAGGCAGTGAAATGAGAACGCTGCTCCCTTCTTGACTCATGCAGCCTGGTCTAAACCTGTCTCCCACCCCACCCCATTGCCTTCACTGGCAGAGGCTGCCAGTTCATACCGCAGTTGTGCCGCAGAGCACAAAGCTGAGGCTGAGTCTGCCAAATTGATACCTATCCAATTCCTGTGTGAAGAAGGGTCCAGACCCGAAATGTCGCCCGTCCCTTTTCTCTAGAGAGGATGCCTGACCCGCTGAGTTACTCCAGCACTTTGTGTCTATCTTGCCTATCATTCAGGTAACTTCATAACTGTGAATGAGAAAACATTCAGGCTGTGTGGTTGATCTGACCAGTCTTTGCGCTGAGCTCCAGCAGTGTCACTTCCCAAACAATACCTCGCATTCCTACGTTTCAAAGTACATGCAGGGATATGATTGCTGGAAGCTTCAATACATTGTCAAAGATTTGACCTTCAAACAAGTCTGTTGGCAGGCAGACAGCGTGTGTCGACTGCTTGCATCAAGGCGGCATTTAGAGAGGGCAGGAGAGATCTGCCTTCAGTCATCGTCAGTTCCTTTATATAGCTGCAGCCCGAGACAGGATTATTGCCTTTCTGTGGGGCCTGCTTGAATTAGACAGAAGCCAGTCCTCAAAATAGAACAGGAGAAAGCAGGTCAATGGGAAAGGCTTACAAAACAAGTCAGGTCTGCATCTGCTATTCTTCTTCAGTTGACCTACAAAGACAAGATGAAGCATCTCAAACCTGCACCAATTATTATGCATTGCTAACTGGCAATGTGTTCTCTTTGACACTCTGCACCATTTTTGGCACCCTGAAACAGGTTAATGAATCGTTCATTAAACTGGTGATGCCAAAGAGCTCTGTGACAATAGTGAGAGAAAAGGGGCTAGAGAGAAACCCAAAGATGAGAGAGAGAGAGAGACAGACGAATAGAAAGACATGCAGAGAGAAAGAGAGAGAGAGACAGAGACGGACAGAGACAGGCAGAGAGACAGACAGAGAGAGAGAGACAGAGAGAGACAGAGAGGGACAGAGAGAGAGAGAGAGAGAGAGACAGAGAGAGAGAGAGAGAGAGAGAGAGAGAGAGAGAGAGAGAGAGAGAGAGAGAGAGAGAGAGAGAGAGAGAGACAGAGAGAGAGAGACAGAGAGAGTGACAGAGAGAAAGAGAGACAGAGAGAGAGACAGAGAGAGTGACAGAGAGAGACAGAGAGAGTGACACAGAGAGAGACAGAGAAAGAGAGAGAGAGAGAGACAGAGAGAGACAGAGAGAGAAAAATCCATAATTAAGATTCTTGAGCAGTATATCCCAGGATAATTTACTAAATTAAACTAGTCACCTCATACACGTAGTTGCTGCTTTCATATTCAAATCCTAAGTGTTTCATCTTTTATGATATGTCCTATTTCCTCTTGGAGAGAGAAAAAAAAATCAAAGGGAATCTTAGGTCTCTAATCCTTTTAACCACACAATCACCATTCTGCATGCCACTGTAGCCATGGCCCTGCTATTTTTACATTCCTCAGTAACCTTGATCTTTCAAGGGGACGCTGATGGGGAATAAACAAACTCACGCGCGTGTTTCACAACTTCACAAAGTCAGGGTAAGGACGGCATCCTTCACTGTATTCTTCTGATGACCCTAATTGGTTCTGGTTCTGGTCTTTCTGGGCAGCAAACTCAAAAACTGCTCCACACGGTGTATGTTTGAAACTCAGACGCTTTTTTGTGTGTGAATGAATGAATGAATGATGAATGAATGAATGAATGAATGAATTGATTAATGTTTTGTTATATGTGACACGTCACAGTGAAATTCTTTGCTTGCATACCCAAGGTATACAAATAGTCGCCACATAGAGGGCGCTTACAAAGTTACAAAGTGCCCCCGCTCTAGGTCCCCTTTGTTCTCCCCCCCCCCCCCACCCATCCCCCCACGCTGGGTCCTCCTTTGTTCCTTCCCTCGGCAGCGGCGCCCTCACACCACGTGGACCATCCACCATCAGCCGCCGCACCGACCTCTCCGCTATCGCTGCCAGATCATTTCCGGATGCCTCCGATATCGAAAACATTGCTTTTGCCAGAGAACACAGTGGAAAAAGGGGCAGCAGAGTGGTGCAGCTGGCAGAGCTGCTACCTCCCCAGAGTTCGGTCCTGACCTCCGATGTTGTTTGTGTGGAGTTTGCACGTTTTCCCTGTTTCCTCCCACATCCCAAAAGACGTGTGGGTTTGTAGGATAATCGGCCCTCTGTAAATTGCCCCGAGTGTGCAGGGAGTGAATGCGAAAATGGGCTAACAATTAGTGTGAACGGGTGATGCATGGTCAGCGTAAACACGGTGGGCCGAAGGGCCAGTTCCATCTGGGTGCTCCGGTTTCCTCTATTGTCCCAAAGAGTGCGGGCTGGTAGGTCGATTGGCCTTCTATAAATTGTACCTGGCGCTGTGAGCACACAATTGTCCCCGGAAATAACACCTGCTAAAAATAAGGGCGGCACGGTGGCGCAACTGGTAAAGTGCTGCCTCACAACGTCAGAGACACAGGTTTAAACCCGATCTCCAGGTGCTGTGTGCGTGGAGTTTGATCTCCGATCTCCCCATCACCCTGTGGGTTTTCAGTTTAGTGTCACAGCTTTTTCAGCTTTTGTTGTTTGCCATCCAGTCAGCAGAAAGACAATACATGATTACAATCGAGCTAATTATAAATACATGATCACCCCCTCCATGACACACTGATCAACCGGAGGAGCGCGTGGTCAGTGGGGGCGCCGCGCCGCGAGTCGGCTGTCCTGCCAGCAGCGTGTTATTTCTACATTTTTTGGTGTGTCTAGTGTTGGTTTGGGTGTCTCTCGGTACGTCTTGTGTGAGGCGGGGAAAAGGGGGGGAACTGTTTTTGGTCGCCTCCTCCACGGCTTTTTCTATGCCGCCTCCCTCGTGGCCTAACGGCATGGATTGGAGCGGCCCTTCCCGGAGTTGGGCCGGAGTATCGGCAGCGGGCGCAGCGTGGACTTTCCATCACGGAGTGGGCGAACCCTTGCCGGGGGTCGCCAGAGAGGAGCGCCCCGACGTCCGGCCCACGGCCTATAACATCCTGAAGCCTCTGGTCTCTGGTAGGAAAGTGCCGACTCGGGACCTCCAAGCCGCAGAGTGTGCTCGACCATCCCGACGTCGGAGTTTTGATCATCCCGACGAGAGGGCCTGTACATCGGGCTGTCCGTAGCGGCGACTACGGAGGGTTCATGGCCCCGACCACTGGTGAACAAAGGAGGAGGACTGACTGAACTTTGTTGCCTTCCACCACAGTGAAGAATGCTGTGGTGGATGTTTGTGTTACATTTTATTGTGTATTGTGTGTCCTTTTTAACCGTATCGCTGCTGGCAAATTCATTTCACTGACTTGACTTTGACTTTAACCTTCAGCAACAGACTGGTTCCACAAAGATGCAGCACAGAACGCCACAGGAGACACTTCTTCCCTGTGGCTATCAAATTGTACAACTCCTCCCCCTTCTGTCGTGGGGTAAACTGACTCCTTCCCCCCCCCCCCCCAATCTTTGCACAGCCCCAACCCTTTCCACTCGTTACATTAATTTCATGTATTTGTGTTTGATGTTTGTTGACAGATCAATTTCCCTCTTGGGATAAGCAAAGTTCTATCGTAAATGTATCATAAGTGAATAACAGTCCAAGGTAAAGCCAGCAAAGTTTGATCAAGGATAGTTTGAGGGTCACCCATGAGGAAGATAGTAGTCGAGCACTGCTCTCTGGTTGTGGAGGATGATTCAGTTGCCTGATGACTCCAGATCCCTGGATGCTCTGATTTCCTCCCACATCGCAAAGACATGCGGGTTTGCAGAGAATGAGTGGGAGCTTCAAGTGTTAATATGAACAATGATCTGTCGTGGACCAACCACACTGACACGACTGCCATGAAAACTCACGGGACTATAGGTTAATTGGCCTCTGTAAATTGTCCTTGGCGTGCAGGGGAGGGGATGCAAAAGTGGGCTGACATAGAACTCGGCGACTCCGTGTGGACTAGGTTTCCACCCTTCATATCCAAACTAAATGAAGAGGATGTTGTGAAGCACACCATCGAAAGAAGGCAGGCTGATCCCTGCTTTGAATTCCACCCATACCTGCATCAGAATGTAACAGATGCGGAGGTTACATCTCCATGGGGGACAATGGGCTCATCTTGACTGGATGTCAGCCGCGAGGTTAAGCCGTTATTATCTATAATGCATTTCCATCACTATCAACAGCATTCATCAAGTTACAGGAGAAATTACTTTGACCCACTGGAGACCTGTATCACAAGCAGCCTCTCTGCATCATTTCACACATGACATGACACAAGGCCGACTCGACTGTGCACCGACCGGGTAAACGGAACACAAGAAGAGAGACACTTTAAAAACTGCAGCCTTCACATTTCTATGCTTCCTACAAGATTGCGGTGGAAAGTAACATGTTTTTAATGTGGTGGTGATGGGGGCGATTGTGGTGATTGCAATAAAAACCATTGTATTTAGAGCATTACACCAGCCCTTTTTTTGAGTTTGCGTTTTGTTAGTTTACTGTCACGCGGACCGAGGTACAGTGAAAATATGTTGTTGCCTGCTAACCAGTCTGCGGAAAAACCCATTCACGATTACAATCGAGCCGTCCACAGTGTACGGATACATGATAAAGGGAATAAAGAAATGCTGCTGTCAGAGTAGAGATTTAAACGAGTGGAGCAATTGTAATGCATGATTACACCACTGTAGAGGCCCTGATCATGGACGATGACTAGACAGGGTACAGGACGGAGAGAGAAAACTGAGCAACATGGTGTCAGGATAATAACCTTTCCCTCAATGACAGCAAGACAAAGATGGAGGTTGGACAGGGAGAGGTTGGACAGATGAGGATTGTTTTCTCTCGAATGGCGGGGGGTTGCGAGGAGACCCGATGGAAGTATATAAAATTATGAGAGGCATAGACAAGAGTAGGCAATCAGAACCTTTTTCCCCAGGATGGAAAAATCAACCACAGATCCACCACCCATTTTCCAGCAACTGGTGGCCCGGCACCTGCTTTAATCCGGACAAAATTACCAGAGGGCATTTGAAATCCACCCCCGGACATCCCCCAGAAATGTGAGGCCTATAGGCCGGGTGAACAGCTGCGGCTGATCGGTGGGCCGTCAAATTTGCTGCCTGCGACTGGGGTTCTGAATCCCAGCCGGAGCCGCAGATCTGGTCCCATAGCCGGCTCCCACAGCCTTAGAATAAAGGGGAGGTCATTTACGACTGAGATGAGAAAAAAACGTTTTCACCCAGAGAGTTGTGAATTTATGGAATTCCCTGCCACAGAGGGCAGCGGAGGCCAAATCACTAGATGGATTTTAGAGAGAGTTAGATACTCTAAGGACTAGTGGAGCCAAGGGATATGGGGAGAAGGCAGGCACGGGTTATTGATAGGGGACGATCAGCCATGATCACAATGAATGGCGGTGCTGGCTCGAAGGGCCGAATGGCCTCCTCCTGCACCTATTTTCTATGTTTCTGTTTCTATTTCCCAAGCTGGCTTTGGTGGCCGGGAGCCCTGGCTATTTTATCCTACCCACATTCCCATCTACACTGCCATATACAACCACTAATCTACACACTCAAGGGATTTACAAGGGACAAGTAATCTACAGTACTACGTCAATTTCTGAATAGACTTGCATATTCCTGAATAGGTCTGAAGATGGATCTCGACCAAACTGCCTGCCCCGCTGAGTTACTCCAGCATTTTGTGTTTATCTTAAGTCTATTTCCACGCTGGTTACGCTGCTGTTCATCTTCGGCATGAGCAAACCTGGATCTCTGGTTTTCGGAACCAATCATCCAATTTGTTTACAGACACACGTTCAATAGTTATTGAGAGCCAAAGCAAATCTTTGTGGCACTTCGACAAAGTACTGGGTTGTTGCATCTCTCTGCTACCTCTACCCTAGACTGCAAACCACAGGGCAGCAAGCACCTGCTAGCACACAGATAAACAAAGCATAACATATGCCTGCAATAACACGAAGCAGCCAGCTCTGTAGAAACCCCTGCCTGGTGCCATGTTACAAAAGCAACTGAACCACCAGGAGCCTCGGGTCCACCTTCTGCCTGGGTGTTTTGTTATCTTCTGCCAGAACAGTGTTGCTTTTGAAAGATTAGCCTCTTTGATCAAAATGACCGACACTCTTAATTGTCCACAGATGGACACAAAGTGCTGGATGACTCAGCAGGTCAGGCAGCATCTCTGGAGAAGAAGGATGGGTGAGGCTTCTCGTCGATTCCCTTCTTCAGACCGATTGCAGCGGGTGCAGGAATTTAAACTGGAAAATATTTTCCGATCTGATTGAATAGCGTGCAAAACGAAACTTTTGGCTGTACCTCAGTCCACATGATTAGCATAGGTTTCAGAGGTTATGGGGAGAAGGCAGGAGAATGGAGTTAGGAGGGAGAAATAGATCATTCATGATTGAATGGCAGAGCGGACTTGATGGGCCAAATGGCCTAATTCTACTATTCCATATGACCTTATGAAAATCAGCCATCATTGCTCTCCAAAGATACTGCCTGGCCCGTTGAGTTACTCCAGCACTTTGTGTCTATCTTTGGTAAAAAAACAACATCTGCAGTTCCTTCTTTCTACCTCTAATTATACGCACTGTATTTCATTTCACCGGGCTCCTGTGAAGTGCTCCAAAGTGGTTCACTGTGCATTTATAAGGTATCTTTATAGTAACCCTTATTATTTAAACCAAAGATAGACACGAAGCATCTCTGTTTAAATTCCTGCTCCCGCTGCAATCGGTCTGAAGAAGGGAATTGACCAGAAACCTCACCCATCCTTCTTCTCCAGAGATGCTGGAATAACTTGGTGGGTCAGGCAGTATCGCTGGATATAAAGGATGGGTGAAGTACATGTGTTTTGTTGTTGTCTGCAATACCTCTATGAACTTTCCACCAGTTTGCCTGTGAAGATATAATCATGCACACCTCTGCACTCTTCCTGCTTACTATCTACATTGAAATCTAGACATTCATACATTTCTTCCACTCCAATAAATATATTCTGCCTACATTCCTTGCAAACCAGAAAATGTATGACTTGTTCAATTTTCCCACTATGTTTTAAATTTTTAAGATTGAAGCTTGAAAACACCACCTGCTTTGCCTCTTGTCTTTCTGATATTAGTAGGTTCTGTCCCGTGGGCTCGCTGAATAAAAATCCTTAGGACAAGTTGCGGATCAGCTAAATAATGTTCTCACATCTTTCGACCATATTTTATGAAAATACACTTGTGCACTTTTAGCTGCTCAAAGGGACACTAACAAACTTGTGGGGGTTTCCCAGCAAATACAATATGGAAAACAACAGCCAAAATTAGAGATTATGCATCAGACACCTGTCAAATTATTCATACGTGAAACCTCCAAACCAGCAACAGAGGTAAACTGCTTTGCTTATCCGCAATTTTTGAGTTGCTTGGTCTAAACAACATCTGTCTTGAGGGCAGATAAGTTCTTATTCTTAGATACTCCGCATTCACAAACATGATAAAACCGTTTGTATAGAAATGTTTTTTTTCTTGCGCAGAAATAGGCCATTTGGCCCAATCAGTCCATGCTTGCAACTATGTTCTGTTCAAACTATAACAACTATGATAACAACATTTAGAAGACAACAAGGTAAACACAAAAAGCTGGAGTAACTCAACGGGTCAGACAGCATCTCTAGAGAAAAGGAAGAGGTGACGTTTCTGGTCGAGACCCTTCATTTAAAAGACAATTGGACAAGTACACGGATAGGACAGGTTGACAGAGATATGGGCAAACACGGGCAGGTGGGACAAGTGTAGATGGGGCATTTTGGTCAGCATGGGCAAGGAAGGCCAAAGGGCCTGTTTCCATGCTCGATGACTGCCTCTATCAATGCAGCTGAATGTTTAAATAAAAACCTCTGAAATATCGTCTGTCAATCGGAAAAACAGGCTTTCAGAAGAGAATTGCTCATCGACGCTGGCAATTCCACGTTGTTGCCAAAAATGTGTGTGGCTGGTCTCCAAAGACCAATAAGCTCAAGTGGAGTGGAACACCAGTACTGCTGATGAAATGTTTGAGGGCTTCCTAATGGCATGTTTTTCTTGGCTGAGCTCATGGTTTCTAACACGCAGCAGTATCCAGCAGAAATAATACATAGACTACAGTTTCAAAAACACTAGCTCGATCCTGAGATTGCATTGCCTATGCCCAGTGAATGAACTCGCTTGAAGTACTGAACCCTGTGCAAGAAACAGGTGAAGGACCTGTTTCTAGACCAAATGTCCTCTGTAGCCTGTTCATCCATTCAAAGGAATGTACCCTTGGCCTCAACACTGCTCTCCCACTCTCCCGAAACCTTCTGTCTCCCTGCATCAGGCCCTAAATTCAATCACACGATGAAGGGTCCTGAACCAAAACGTCACCTATCCAATTTCTCCAGTTGCTGCCTGGTCCACTGAGATACTCCAGCCTTTTGTGTCCATCTCTCACATTCAATTACGTTGGCCTCAAAGCTAATTTCAACAGCAGCTCTCAGAATCCTACAAGGACGAGGTACCTTGTATCTTCCGAAGAGTCCGCCTGGAACTATACTGGAAGTTGGACAATTTTATACTGGACAATTTTTGCATTTATCAAGCCAATTAATCAAGCCAGTTAACCTACAAACCCTTGCGTCTTTGGAATGTGGGAGGAGACCAAAGATCTCGGAGAAAATTCACGCAGGTCATGGGGAGAACGTACAAAATCCGTACTGACAGTGCCTGCAGTCGGGATCGAACCCGGGTCTCCGGCGCTGCATTTTGCTGTAAGGCAGCAACTCTACCGCTGTGCCACCGTGACGGCCGAGGTCAGTCTGTCCGTTATGGTTTTCCCTCAGCCAAGTTCAAGGGCCTGCAATTAGTCTCATTCATCCAACTCTCTCCTTCCACTTATACAAAGCCTACAATTATTCTCCCTATGCGCCAGGATATTGGTTACACGTGACCGACCCACAGGGTGGGTTCCTTCAACATCTTCTGCAGTGTGGGCCATTGGATGTGTCGGGGACCTGGGTCACCACTGTCGCACCTCCAACGTTCATCAATGCAAGCTCGATCATCAAGTCATTAGTGAAAGGCAAGGCCTCTATGGAAATGGATCCAAAACAAGTAAAAGGGCAACCAGAGTGGTAGTTGTGGAGGTCACCTGTCCCCATTACCCAGCTGGGTGGGACATCAAAATCACTCTGATCCAACTGTGGCCCCTGGTTCTGGGGGAGACCAGAACCAGGGGCCACGGTTTAAGAATTAGGGGTAGGCCATTTAGAACGGAGATGAGGAAAAACCTTTTCACCCAGAATTGTGAATCTGTGGAATTCTCTGCCTCAGAAGGCAGTGGAGGCCAATTCTCTGGATGCTTTCAAGAGATAGTTAAATAGAGCTCTTAAAGATAGCGGAGTCAGGGGATATGGCGAGAAGGCAGGAATGGGTTACTGATTGTAGATGATCAGCCATGATCATATTGAATGGCGGTACTGGCTCGAAGTGCCGAATGGCCTACTCCTGCACCTATTGTCTATTGAAATCCAACCATACCGCCTTCCTTCAAAGAGATGGTGCAGACACAACGGGCTCAATGACCTCCTGGCTCTAAGATCCTATCCAGTTAAACTATAACCATGATCTGTAGATGATAAGATGGATGCTGATATTTGCTTCAATCAGTTTTTATTTACCAGTCTTTGTGGAAAGTATCTTGAAGAGAAGCAAAGAAATTGATATATTTTACATCGAATCACACAAAATGAACAAATACAACAATGTGTAAGAAGCTGGCAGCATACAGCAGGTCAGGCAGTATCTGTGGAGAGAAATGGACAGCTGACATTTCAGGTTGGGACTGTACTCCAAGATTGAAGATCAATCTGAAGAAGAGTTTGGACCCAAAACACTGTCTGTCCATTTTTGTTCAGAGACTTCGGCTTATTGGGTCCGTGCCAACCAGCGACCACCCCATACACTAGCACACACTACACTGGGGCGAATTTACAATTCTAACCAAAGACAATTGACCTATAAACCTGTACGTTTTTGGAATGTGGGAGGAAACTGCAGCACCCAGAGAAAACCCACGTGGTCATGGGGAGAATGTACAAACTCTGTATCGACAGCACCCGTAGTCAGGATCGAATCCGTGTCTCTGGCACTGTAAGGCAGCAACCCCGCCGCTGCGTCACCGTGCCACCATTTCTTCCACAGATGCTGCCTGACCGGCTGAGGTCTTCCAGCTATTTTTTTTTTTGTTCCTCTGAAAACAATGGACATTATCTATATTCCTGGCCACAGACAAGTCTTTGAGGACACAGTCATTGTTTGACCAGCGTCTTTTCCTCTTGCTGAAAGTTACTGTAAAATTAGCAGGTAAGCAGTGGTTGGTAATCAGTGGCTTTACTGAACAATTAACTCAGCTGGGTTACCGTTGCTTTTATCAAAGATAAACTCTGGTATTAACGTCGCCAACACCCACACTTATGTTGCTCCTTTTGCAGTTTCAAATGTAGCAAAGCATTGGATGTATCACAGGAACATTATAAAACCAAGCCACTTGTTGATCTAAACTCTGACTAATGAATTAAATTGGAGACCAGGCATCTTTCGACAAGGCTGACGCTGGTAAAGCTATTTGTGCTGGTCAGAAATAGAACAACACTAGGATTTCAAGGTTTTAAAACTGGAGGGGGTCTGCAGAAATAGTTGCCCAAGCTCACAAAGAGATTTGAAAGCAAGTCTGAGAATTTCAAAAATGAGTTGCTGCTAAAACAGGAGCTAATTTAGGCCAGTGAGCATAGGCTGATGGACTTTAAGCTTTGGAATCCTCTTAATTAACCTGCATTTATATGATGCCTTTAATGTAATAGAACAACCCACAAGGTTCACAGGAGCAGCGTCCAAATCAATAAAATACAAGATAGTCGTGCAGATTACTGGAAGCTTTGTCAATAAGTGAGATGCTAAGTACCATTGACAAAAAAAGGAGGAAAAAGAGGTGGGACGAGAAGACGGAAGAGATGAGACTCTGGGAAGAGAATTCCAAAGCTTAAAGACACACCCACTGCTGGTGAAGCGATGAGACTTGGTGCAAATATCTCAGCCAGTGTAGAGTTGGTGGGGATTGCAGATCTTTAACAAGGCTTGTTTAGTTTAGTTTAGTTTCGTTTAATTTAGTTTAAAGATACAGCGTGGAAACAGGCTCTTCAGCCCGCCGAGTCCACCACGACCAGCAATCATGAGTGTCCTAGTTCTATCTAGAGATAATTTACAGAAGCCAATTAACTTACAAATCTGTACGTCTTTGGAATGTGGGAGGAAACCAGAGCACACGGAGAAAACCCACACAGTCACCGGAGAACGTAGGAACTGTGGTCAGGTTTAGGTCCCCCCCCCCCCGAGTGCTCCGGTTTCCTCCCACACACCAAAGACGTGCAGGTTTGTAGGTTAATTGCCTATGGTAAAGATTGTAAATTGTCCCTCGTTTGTAGGATAGTGCTAGTGTACGGGGAACGCTAGTCAGCGCGGACTCGGTGGACCGGAGGACCTGCTTCCGTGCCGTATCTCTAAACTAAAACTAACTTAAGGTCAGGGGGTAGGAGGTGGTGGGGGAAGAGGTAGCGAGCCTGTCGGTTGACGTTGGTAAGTAGTTGGTAATCACAATGTTCAGGACAGCTACAAGGTGTGGCAGAATCCTGGTTATAGCCCTGTCCCACAGTGCAAGTTCCTTCCAAGAGCTCTCCCGAGTTTAAAAAAAAATCAAACTCGTGTTAAGCACGGAGAATGAACGTAGCGGGTACGTCGGAGCTCGGGGACATCTCTAACGGCAGGTACTCGGGAAGACTCGCTAACGGCAGGTAAGCACGGGAAGACTCGTGAAGATTTTTCAACATGATGAAAAATGTCCACGAGAGCCCCGAGTACCGACGAGTGGCCATTACCATAAATCTCCGAGTTTCGAATCAGGGCAAACTCGGGAGAACTCTTGGAATGAATTTGTACCGTGGGACAGGGTTTTAGGCAGTCATGGTCACACTTATCTTGATCTGGTCTTCTTATCTACCAATCAAGGCCACAATTAGCTAAGGCCTCCGGCTTAAGGTTTCAGTGTCATGATCACCACTGTATCTCACCATACTCAGGAACTATCACACCCTCACCAACAGCGAGCGCAGGAAGGATAAGCAAATCACCGTGTTCTGTAGATGCAAAGAACCGCAGATAGACACAAAATGCTGGAGTAACTCGGGTAGGCAAGCATCTCTGGAGAGAAGGAATGGGTGACGTTTTGGGTCGAAACCATTCTTCAGACTGAGAGTCAGGTGAGAGGGAAACTAGAGATATGGGAGGCTACAAAGAGAGTGCAAGGTGTGAAAAGGACAGAGCAAAGCAGACATTGATCAAGAAAATGAAGAATGGTTCATTGATGGCTGAGGGGGAAGGTGATGATGAAAATTAATCAGGAGGACAGTGAAACTAGCCGGAGAACGAGGGTGGGGAAGGGACAGCGAGAGAGGGAAAGCAAGGGTTACTTGAAGTTAGAGAAATCAATTTTCATACCGCTGGGTTGGAAGCTGCCCAAGCGAAATATGAGGTGTTGCTCCTCCAATTTGCGCTTGGCCTCACTCTGACAGTGGAGGAGGCCCAGGACAGAAAGGTCAGTGTGGGAACCAGATGCTGGTTTACAAAAAAAAGACACAAAATGCGGGTCAGGCAGAATCTCTGGAGAACGTGGATAGGTAACGCTCTGGGTCGGAGCCCTTCTTCATACTATTCAAGGGCCCCACACCAAAATATGACCTATCCACATTCTCCAGAAATGCTGCCTGAGCCGCTGAGTTACTCAAACATCTGTGTCTTTTTTTTTTAAATTTTTGCTGAAGAGCATCAGCAGCTGACTCAGAGCAAGTGGCTACAGAATAAAGCACTGAAAAGAAAAGCAAATATCATTTCCCAGCTAATTAATCCTTGTTGAGAGAGGCTATTATCCCATATTCAACTCCCGTCTCCGTACATTTCACGTTCTTCCTACTTTCAATTACTGAGCAATGATTTGAATGTAAAATTCAGAGAAATAAAAAAAAGTAAAATTGAAGGCAAGCCATTTCACTAGGGAAACCAGGAAGTATTTTCTCTACCCATTGGATAATAGAAATTAATGTCTCGGTTAGATTAATGTTTCGTGCTGAATATCATACAAAACCTTCACAGTGGATTATCAAGGTTATCAGGTCTTTTATGGCAGGCCACACATGCATGCACACACATACATCTTAATTGGTAATGTGGGCCATTCGGCCCATCATGCTTTCACTATCATTCAATGATATCATAGATAATATAATTCCACTGCTGCCAAGCTCTCGCTATCCTTAACTAACAGTAACCGCTCACTGTCCTGCAAACTCCAAGTCACGTCAAGTCAAGTCACATTTATTTATATAGCACATTTAAAAAACAACTCTCGTTGGCCAAAATGCTTTACATTTGTTATAAGAATAGTATAAACAACCAAAACTACATACATACATACATATAGCCCTCGCTCAATGGACGTCAGGAAAGGCTTGGGAGTATAGATAAGGTTTTAGTCTTGACTTAAAGGAGTCGATGGAGGGGGCAGTTCTGATGGGAGGGGGGATGCTGTTCCACAGTCTAGGAGCTGCAACTGCAAAGGTGCGGTCGCCCCTAAGCTTATGCCTAGACCGCGGGATATTCAGCAGCCCCAAGTCGGACGATCTGAGGGACCTGGAGGTGGAGTGGTGGGTGAGAAGACTTTTAATGTAGGAGGGGGCAAGCCCATTGAGGGCTTTGTAGACATAGAGGAGGGTCTTGAAATGAATACGGAACCGCACAGGGAGCCAGTGGAGAGAGGCCAGGATCGGGGTGATGTGGTCCCTTTTTCGGGTGCCCGTCAGGAGTCTCGCTGCGGCGTTTTGGACCAGTTGCAGGCGGGACAGGGAAGATTGGCTGATGCCAGTGTAAAGAGAGTTGCAGTAATCTAGGCGGGAGGAGATAAATGTGTGGATGATCTTTTCGAGGTCATCAAAGTGGAGGAATTGTTTTATTTTAGCTATCGTCCGAAGCTGAAAGAAGCTAGCTTTTACCACGGCATTGACTTGTTTGTCAAATTTCAGTGCTGAGTCAAATATCACGCCAAGGTTTTTGACGTGAGGTTTGAGTAGTGGGGTAAGGCTTCCAAGGCTGCCTGCTATCATTTTGATTGAGTCCGAGGGGCCGAGAAGGATGACCTCAGACCTACTCTCATTTAGTTGGAGGAAGTTCTGGGCCATCCAGCACTTTATATCCTCGAGGCAGCGGGTAAGGTTAAGTAGATTTGATTGGTTTTTGGGCTTCAGGGGGAGAGAGTTGTGTATCGTCTGCGTAACAATGGAAGGAAATGCCGTGCCTTTCAATGACTTGGCCTAAGGGGAGCATATACAGGGAGAAGAGAATGGGGCCAATACTGCCTTTCACAATTCACTGCCTTTCATTTAGTTTAGTTTAGACATACAGCGTGAAAACAGGCCCTTTGGCCCATTGACCAATAATCATCCAAATACTCATTCTATCCCACACACAGGGGACAATTTACAGAAACCAGCTAACCTACTAACCTGTAATCTACAAAGGGGATTAGCTAATTAACCTACAAACCTTGGCGTGTGGGAGGAAACCAGAGCACCCGGAGAAAACCCACGTGGTCACAGGAGGAATGTACAAACTCCACACAGAAACTGTAAGGCATCAACTCTATTGCCACGTCACTGTGCTCCCCTTGATCGGGAAAGATCTTGCCCTCATCAGGAAAGATAATTCCAGATTCCCATCAACCACTGTGCTGGAAAATTACTTCCATGTTTCCCCACTGTAATGGCTTGCCTTGAACTTTAGTTTCTTTATTTCTCTTATCAGATGAGTGCGGGTCACCATTTCTACCCTATGAAATCACTTCAACAATCCAAGGACCTTGGTCAGATCATCTAGGCCCAAGGACATACATGCAAAATTTGGGCTTTGTAAATTAATATCATGAGCAAGCAAGGTCAGTGAATTTAGTTTAGTTTAGTTTCATTGTCACATGAGGTACAGTGAAAAGCTTGTTCCCGTGCAAACCAGTCAGCAGAACGATAGACATGATTACAATTGAGTCATTCATTTTACAGATACATGATAAAAAAAAACATTATCTAGGATATCATTGAATGATATTGAGTGCATGATGGGCTGAATGGCCTACATTTCCAATGAGTGTGTGTGTGAGTGTGAGTGTGTGTGTGAGTGTGTGAGTGAGTGAGTGAGTGAGTGAGTGAGGTGAGTGTGTGTGTGTGTGTGAGTGAGTGCGTGAGTGAGTGTGTGTGTGTGTGTGTGTGTACATGTGTGGCCTGGCAAAAACACCTGATAATTCACTGAAGCTTTTATTTGATATTCAGCACGAGACACAAGGTAGAGATGAGGCATTGACACTTGGGTCAGTGCAGCCAGTCCATTGCCAGCACTGCTCCAACCAGTGGTCAAGGGGCCTCTGCCAGTGCAAAGGGTGAAAGGCATGGCTGGCCTGTGCACTTCTGTAGGGAGCTCAACAGTGTGGAGAGACACCTGTGGGCATCTGGTGCAAGCTGAGTCAAGAGATTGGTGGACAATGGCAGGAGGAAGCACAAACTGGACACCCAATCCTGGAAGTACAAATACAAGTCCACCACCAATTTTCCGGCACCCTTGGTTCCAGAGTCCCTGATTATCTGACTTGCCGGACCAACAGAGGCCACCACGGCCTCCGGGAGGAGTCGAACGGTACCAGAACGAACGGTCCGCCTAGGCTGCCGAGGGGCCCAGATACCGGCCCGTAACCTTGGCCTCAGAAGGTGGTTATGGGAACGGATCTGCCCCGGCCGCAGGGAGATTGGCCGTGGAAATCCCGACGTGGTCGAGATCGGCCACCTCACCCGGCCTAGCCGCCACATTTTCAGCGGTGGGCGGGGGAGGGGGAGAGGAGATTTCAAGTGCGCTCTGGTAAATGACTCAGGATATGACCTGTGAGATGGAATTGCAAATAGATAAAACTGCCTTAACGAGCCATGCCAACACCTCATCCCTTATTCTTGATATAGACACGACCTGCAGATAGATGCTGGTTGACACCGAAGATAGACACGAAATACAGGATCAACCCAGCGGGACAGGCAGCATGTTGTTTAAGAAGGAACTGCAGATGCTGGAAAATCAAAGGTACACAAAAATGCTGGAGAAACTCAGCGGGTGCAGCAGCATCTATGGAGCGAAGGAAATAGGTAACGTTTCGGGCCGAAACCCTTCTTCGTCTCTGGAGAGAAGGAATGGGCGATGTTTCGGGTCAAGGTCCTTCTTCTTTCTCTCCAAAGATGCTGCCTGTCCTGTTGAGTTACTCCAGTATTTTGTGTCTTATCATCGGTGTCAACCAGCATCTGCAGGTCCTTCCTACACCTTATTCCTGAGACGCTGTCGGCAGCCCTACTCTGTAATTTGAGGTGATGGTTGGGGCGACATGTGGGAGGAATAAGACAATCACTGATTTTAGGACTTGCACCAAAACAGGCGCCAATCGGCAGTAGTGAAAATCTATCCAGCAGCTGCCCGGCTGCACCGAGAAGCAGCTTCATGGCAATTACCAGTGTCCCTTCAGCACAAAGGACACCAGCTTTCAGCAGCATTCTTTCAAAAGCACACTTAACACTGAGCACGATTTAAAGAGAGATTCTAATTGAAATGCAGATGCATTGTAGCTGCTTACAGCAGGAGACTCAAAGGGCTTTCTATCACTGAATTCTGTACCACCTGCACTTGATGGCAATTCATTCCACATTCCTCCCTCCCACTGCTGATTGCCTGAGTGATTCGCTGTAGAAAACGGTGATGGAGGTGCAGCTGCTGTCAGAGTCTTCAGGAAGCAATTGCTCCTTTTCAAAAAGCATTATGCCTTCGCGAGCAGAATGACAATTGCTGGCTTTGGTGCACAGCCCGCTGAGTTTGTGCCCATAGTTCAAGCTGGAGAGATGCAAGGGGAATGCAAATATACCTCGTGCACAACGCAGCGGTTCGTCTCTTATCTATGGAAAAATTGTGACTGAAGATCCTCAGGTGTAATCCATCTGCCCTTGCAGAAAAGCAATCAGACAATGGAGATAGGCACTCCTAACAGAATCATTTCCACTGGATAGATACTCTATCCACTCTGTTACTCTAACAGAGATGTACAGCATAGAAACATGCCCAGGCAGCATCTCTGGAGAAAGGGAATAGATTATGACATTTCGGGTCGAGACCATTCTTTAGACTGGAGAAGTGTCTCGATCCGAACGGTCACCTACTCCTTTTCTCCAGACATGCTGCCTGACCCGCTGAGTTAAAGCCCTGTCCCACGGTACGAGTTCATTCCAAGAGCTCTCCCTAGTTTGCCCTGATTCGAACTCGGAGATTCACGGTAATGGCCACTCGTCGGTACTCGGGGCTCTCGTGGACATTCTTCATCATGTTGAAAAATCATCACGAGTCTTCCCGTGCTTATCTGCCGTTAGCGAATCTTTCCGAATACCTGCCGTTAGCGGTACGCGCCGCTAAGAGACGTCCCCGAGCTACGACGTACCCGCTACGTTCATTCTCCGTGCTTAGCACTAGTTTGATTTTTGATTTAAACTCGGGAGAGCTCTCGTACCGTGGGACAGGGCTATAACTCTAGCTTTTTGTGTCTATCTTTGGTTTAAACACGCATCTGCAGTTCCGTCCTACGCATAGAAACAGGCCTTTTCGCCCACCAAATCTATGTCGACCATCTAACATCCAGTTACGTGTCCTACATTAATCGCATTTAACATTTTTATTTTCAGAGACACTGCATAGAAGCAGGCCCTTCTGCCCACCGAGTCTATACTGACCATTGATCACCCGTTCACACTAGTTCTTTGTTGTTCCACGTTTCCATCCACATCCCATACCAGGGGTAATTTACAGAGGCCAATTGACCTACAAACCTGCATGTCTTTAGGATGTAGCACCCGGACGATACCCGTGCAGTCCTGGAGAGAACGTTGCAAACTCCACACAAACAGCAATTGAGGTTGGGATTGAACCTAGGTCTCCGGTGCCTTCAGGCATAGAATTGGTTAAAAATTATCTTTTCGTTTTTAGTTTATTGTCATGTATACTGATATACAATGAAAAAAAATTGTTGTATCCTAACACGCTGCGGAAAGACAATACACGATTACAATCAAGCCATCCATGGTGTACAGAGACTGATAAAGGGAATAACATGAATAACATTTAGTGCAAGATAAAGTCCAGTAAAATCAGATTACAGATAGTCCGAGGGTCTCCAATAGGGTAGATAGTAGCTTAATCCTAACAGGACTGAAGGGTCCAGATCTAAAACATCACCCATCCTTTTTCTCTAGAGATGCTGCCAGACCTGCTTAGTTACTCCAGCAGTTTGTGTCTATCTTCAAAACCATTTTGTGTTTTAAAATTCAACATTTCTTGCACTGAAGTCTCAGATACAGATGCAAGCCCCGGACATGCCCAGTTAACTGCCACTTCTCTCCTTCCTGCTGCTCCAGGTGCAGGGTGTGTACTGCAGTCTGAGACGCCAAATTGCTTCAAGAATCATCTGGACCTACATTGCATCACCACGCTAGGCCCCATTGACCTTCAGGCCTTCTGTGCTGATGAACCTGTGTGATGCAACATCATCCACAGCACTGAGACAGCATCACGAGATAACAGCTACTGTTAGTACAAGCGAGGGTGGTCACCGAAACAAGAGGCAGACCCACAGCTGTTGTAAAGACATGCTGGCAGAACCAAGCTTCCAACGATGGACTTGAGCCAATTATTTTATCTTCGGGATTTTTAACCAGTTTTACTCCTTATCTTGTCTTTAGTTTAGTTTAGAGATACAGCGCGGAAACAGGCCACACGGCCCACCAAGTCCGCACCGCCCAGCAATCCTCACACACCAACACTAGGGACAATTTATTATTTTACCAAGCCAATTAGCCTACAAACCTGCACGTCTTTGGAGTGTGGGAGGAAACCAGAGCACCCGGAGAAAACCCACGCAGGTCACGGGGAGAACGTACAAACTCCGAACAGACAACACCCCGCAGTCAGGATCGAACCCGGGTCTCTGGAGCTATAAGGCAGCAATTCTACCACTGCACCACTGACTCAATGACACTTTCACTACCCGTGTTAGTAACAGGGACTTACTGAAACATGCATCCATCAGGACAAGACTGACACAAAGGCACCACCTTGCACAACACCTGTGGCACAAACTTCAACTGAAATGAGGCAGCGAGTTGTATTGCAGAGAAGATAAAATCACAAGAGTGCAAGAGAGAAGAAATTGACTCATGAACGTCCCGTGGCTTTCGTGCAGTATAAATGCATTTGAAGATACAAAGTGCTGGGGTAACTCGGCAGGTCAGGCAACATCTCTGGGGAACATGGACAGGTGACATTTCAGTTCAGGACCCTTCTTCAGGCTTGGTCAAAATTCCTGACCTGAAATATCACCTCTCCATGCTCTGCAGGGATGCTGCCTGATCCGCTGAGTTACTCCAGCACTTTGTGCGTTATTTTGTAAAACAGCATCTGCAGTTCCTTGTTTCTACAAATATAGTACATTTGAAGTGTCCGTTTAGTGGGAGCTTCCAACTGGTTCAGCTACATCATTCCCCAGCGCGCAAATGAAAAGAGTCAGCTATAGTGGGGGAGTTACTTAAAGAATCAGCTCTTCCCGAGACCTACAAGAACTAGCTTAAAGATTTAAAAATAGAAATGAATGATGAGTTTGATGCACAGATAAACTAGGTCAAGATAACAGCACAGTCGACTTTTAAAGCACCTGTACCAAATTTTAAACTCCTTGTTAATCGTCTCTCTGTTACCATGGCCAATTTTACACAGCTACTTTGTAGAATTCCTTCAGTCCCAGTCGGACTTCTATAGAGAATACATGACATGGAGTTAATTATTGTCCTTAGCATAAGCGCGTATAAGCAGTTTAGATACTACTTTGGGCTGTGGGCTTGGTTTTCTTAGTTGAGCGCTTAACCTGGTGTTATAGCACAAGTATTTTTGTGTTTGAATTGTAATTCAAATGTTTGGAACTCATAGTGCGTCTCTGCACTGTCTCCCCCCACCGACACTCTCATTTGCAATCGTCCTGCTAAACACTAAATAAAAACATTCAGTGGTGCAATTATAGATTGCGATCCTGGCTCCAGGCTAGAGAGTGAATCTTGAACAAACACGGCTGTGAAGTGATAGCGGTTACAAGATCCATCACTAACAGTGATACCTGCCAACTGGGATGACACACTAGGCCGAACACACAAGAAACATCTTTCATAACATTGGTGGATTGCAGGCAGCGTAACCTTTCCTTCACTGCATTAATGATAGAACTAACGGAGTGGATAATCAAGTAGCTGTAATCAGATGTAATCCAATCAACAACGAGAGAGCGGTCCTGAGCTTCTATCTACCTCATTGGAGACCCTTGGTCTATCTTCAATCAGACTTTACTGGATTTTATCTTGCACTAAACATTATTCCCTAAACCATACATCTGCACACTGTGGGTCTAAGATCCTATAGCGGAGCAAGATAGACCGCTCCTTCTAAATGCAATGGGCTGACGTGTAGTACGCAACGGAGCGGAACGTGGGCCTTTTTTTCATCCATTTCAGTAACCCGACCCGACCCGACTCGCAGTGTAATCAACGTTGTGGGGGAACAGTTTGTGTTAATAAATTATAATTCCGAAAATGAGGAGAAGATTTTTACCAAAGAACTTTTATTTTTACGAGGATGTTTCCGTTACCGGCTTCCGTCTCCGCACTAGTATCTTTGCTCCGCTACGGGATCTTTGGTGCGGAGACGGAAGCCAGTTACGGAAATGGGGCCGAAAATTACCCATGAATCTGCCCATGACCGTACTACGTCTTTTTCGTCGAGCGATCTATCTTGCTCGCTATAGGATCTTTGCTGTGGGTGGCTTGATTGCAATCATGTATAGTCTTTCCACTGATTGGTTAACACGCAACAAAAGCTTTTCACTGTACTTCGATACATGTGACAAAAAACTAAACAAAAAAAATCACCTCATACTGTTGGGGAATTAAGGCAAAGGATACATTAGGTGTCCTTGAGACTCTTGAAAGGCGCCCATAAATAAAATGTATTATTATTATTATTCAACAGGTTAACCCCTCAGGCCAAGTGGCCCCCACCTACTTATGAATACACGGGAAGAAAAATTGGGAAGATGAAACTTAGAAGTGTCAGTCATCTCATTTGGAGTAGTTTGGGATTGAACAAATTCCAAAAAAATCAGTCTCTTACCAATTCTCCCTGCTGCTGTGAATAGATACAACACAGTTTTAGCATAGTTTATTTTATTTTACAGATACATCGCCGAAACAAGCCCTTCGACCCACTGAGTTCACACCGACCAATGATCCCTGAACACTAATACTATCCTACACACCAGGAGCAACACAATTTTTGTTACTGAAGTCAATTAAGCTCCAAACTTGTACATCTTTGGAGCGTGGGAGAAAACCAGAGCACCAGGAGAAAACCCACACAGTCACGGGAGGATGTACAAACTTCATACAGACAGCACCCGCAGTTAGCATTAAACACGGGTCTTTGGCGCTGTAAGACAGTAACTCTACCACTGCGCCATCGTGCCCCCCCCCCCCCCCAAACTGGATACCTCGTGCAAAGGAAAAATTGATATCAGCAATTTAAAATGAAAGTTTGTAGGTTCAAAACATTAAGCTCTCAAGCAATGTCTTGTTGCAATGCTGCTTGTGGGGAGGTTAGCCTTGTGGAATTCGGGTGCCTCAACACAAAAATTTCGCTGGACTTTGGGGAATCTTCAGTACGGTATGTACACAATGTAGGTGAATTCCCAACGTGTTTCAGCGGGACTGCCAACTGGCCTTTGCTCCTCGCCTGATTAAGAGTCACAATTGATTTTCTATTGCATTTCACATGCAATCGTGAAGCATCAAATTGTCAATGGGTGTGGCATTGGGAGGGAATTGTTTGCAAAAGGAAAGCAATACTCGGCTTAGGGGATCAAGACTTCTCAAGGAAGCTGATCATCGTGACAAGATTGGAAGGGAGTTTGCCAGCTGTTACACGACTGAAAACAACCAGATCCCATATGGAAACAAATAAAGATCATCTGTTCGAGGCAAACGCCACTCCTGAAATAAAGATGTATTGCCAACATTTCATAAGCTGGGATACTGTCCAATTCACCTCTAACCCATTGGGGACAATTGGACATTGGAACTGACAGTGGTCTATGGAACTGATGCACTCAAATGCTGAGAACTATATTCTGCACACTGTATCTTCCCTTTTACTCTATTTATTGCACTTGAGTATTTTACTGATAGAGCGCGGAAACAGGCCCTTCGGCCCACCGAGTCCGCACCAACCAGCCAACGATCCCTGTACACTAGCACGATCGTACACACTCGGGACAATTTACAATTTTTATTTATGTATGGTAGATCTGATCCGTGGGAATAACATAGAACTGGCATGAACGGGTAATCAATGGTCGGTATGGACTCGATGGGCTGAAAGGTCCGTTTCCACGCTGTATCTTTCAATCCAGTTCACCGCTACAACAGCAAAGGCAGCAAAAACATTCTTATCTCAAAATCAAGCAACCTTGGCAATCGCTGGTTGTAGATGGTCCTGAATAACATTTTGTGTTTGAATGCAAGTTGGATGTTACATCCAAGGGTCATGGATCACTGAGAGGGGCGAGTGCGAGCTGGTGCTAATAAATATCTCCCATTGAAGATAGACACAAAATTCTGGAGTAACTCAGCGGGTCAAGCAGCATCTCTGGAGAGAAGGAATAGGTGACGTTTCGGGTCGAGACCCTTCCTCAGACTGCCCCAGTGCTGCGTGACCCGCTGAGTTACTCCAGCATTTTGTGTCTATCTTTGGTGTAAACCAGCATTTGCCGTTCCTTCCGACACAAATCTCTCACATTCTTTAGCACTAAGAAAGTCTGTGCAGCGAGACAGGGTGAAAATGGTTGTGGTCAGCTTCAGACGGTTCTGTCTGGACTGGTCTATTTATTGCACGAAAGGCAATTTCAACATGTGCACCACTTATATAATCTCTCTTTCCCCTGTATTATCTTGTGGGGAAAATAAAATGCAGTGTCTACTGATCAGGAGCCTGTTCCTCGCCTGCGTGCCAAAGCACCTCTCACCGCCCAGTGTCAGCGCCAGCACTTTTATTTAGAGCACCAGCTTGGCAGAGATAAATGAAAGACTACCCCACCTGGGACAAATACTGCCAGCATCACAGATGACGAGGTCCCAAGGAAGTTCTGGATAAAATGAGCAAAGTCCGTCCCCTCACCCATTTCAGCATCCAGTCGTTTGTGTAACAAATCCAGGACCCTCCACTGCTCTGAAGAAGGGTCTCGACCCGAAACGTCACCCATTCCTTCTCTCCATAGATGCTGCCTCACCCGCTGAGTTGCTCCAGCATTTTGTGTCTACCTTTGATTTTACCCTGCATCTGCAGTTCTTTCTTACACACATTGGCTCCACTGCTCTTCCTGGATTATTAAGGGTCTCGACCCGAAACGTCACCCATTCCTTCTCTCCAGAGATGCTGTCTGTCCCGCTTTTTGTGTCTATCTTCTGTTTAAACCAGCATCTGCTATTCCTTCCTACACATTTTATCTGTATCAATCGTTGAGTCTTTTTAATATGGAGAAGAATTCATGATGTTAGTCCAATTTTTAGCATTCAGTAGAAACAAGGAACTGCAATGCTGGTTTACACAAAAGGATACAAAGTTTCTGGAGTAACTTAGCAGGTTAGGCAGCATCTCTGGAGAATATGAATAGGTGACGTTTCGTGTCGGGACCTATATTCAGTCCCAACCCGAACCGTCATCTACCAATGTTCTCCAGAGATGCTGCTTAACCCGCTGAGTTACTTCGCACTTTGTATCCTTTAACGTTCAGTAGTTTGAATTCAGTAGTTTGAATTGAATTTCTGGGTGAATTAAAACTGCTGACTCTGGATTTCTAGAAATAAGAAACTGCAAATGATGGTTCACTAAAAAAGACACAAAGTGCTGGAGTAACTAAGCGAGTCAGTCAGCTTTTCTAGAGTAAGTCAGCGAGTCAGACAGAGATGCTGCCTAACTTCCTGAGTTACTCTAGTACTTTGTATCTTAACTCTAGTTTTCTCTTTGGAATCCTTGTATATTCTTGATAATCATCTTCACTATCTACAATGACTCCCCCCATTTTAATAACAAAGGTGCAACACAGAGTTGCGTAATGGCGCAGCAGGTAGAGCTGCTGCCTCAGCGTCAGAGACCCAAGTTCGATCCTGACATTGGCTGATGCCTGTGTGGAGTTTGACCATTCACCCAGTGACTGAGTGGGTTTCCTCCGGGTGCTCCGGTTTCCTCCCACATCCCAAAGATGTGCGGGCTTGTAGGTGAATTGGCCTAGGTAAATTGCCCTGGGTGCGTAAGTGGATCTGAATGTGGGATAACACAGAACTAGTGTAAAAGGGCGAGTGATGGTCGCAGTAGACAGGGTTGGCCGAAGGGCCTGTTTCCATGATGTATTCTACACAAGGTAGACATTTAAAACATGAGGTGCGCAGTAATCTCTTCTCAGGTGAATCCTTACCTGGGGTTGTGGAGACTTGATCATTGGAGGTGAATTGCATTTCATGCCAATATCATGTGCAATCTAGCATGAACCACAACTGCAGTGAACTTTATCGTTAGTCATTCATGGCATTTGCAATAAAAAATGGTATCCAGCAGTCCAGAGAAGATTAATTTCAAAGCTGGCTAACCGAGTACATACTAATGAAAGTCAAAATGGTTCGTGCTTTCGAAGGACAACTGTACCATCTGTATAAATGTTCACCAATCATTGTTGCTCGGGAAATTAATTACAATTTATATCATCCAATTAGCATAATTTAATTGGCTTTGAAAGACACACAGAGACGCGATTCAAAGGATAGGATTTGAACAATCAGTATTTACGTCAATAATGCGTAACAAGGTTAATTGCTCTTGGCTTCTCCACCCATTGAACCAGTCACATTTCCCATGAACAAACAAGCAGGGACTATGTGGGCTCCAGTCTCTTCGTTCATGAATGTCAGCTTGTATTTATAGTGCTTTAACTTGGGACAAATGACCCAAGGCACTTTGTAGCCTGCTAATTGAACACGAGTCTACGCCAGCAGAGGTAGTCAAATTTGCATTTATATAGCATCTTTTCATGACTTCCCAGGCAGTTTTACCTCCAAACGAAGTACCTTTAATAAAAATGTTCGTGCTTGATGTGTGAATCACAGCAGCTAATTTCAGCACAGAAAATTCTCAAACAATGACAATATAGAAACAACCAGATATTTCTTTTTATGATAATGATGAGAAAAAAAGCTCTGAAGTATCCTTAAAGGATCCTATGTCATAAGGTCATGAGGAATAGTAGTAGAATTCGACCATTCGACCCATCAAGTCTACTCCGCCATTCAATCATGGTTGATCTATCTCTCCCTCCTAACCCCTTTCTCCTGCCTTCTCCCCATAACCTCTGACACCTGTATTAATCAAGGGCATATATAGGGCACCATAGGGCAGCACAGTGGCTCAGCACTAGCATCTGCTTAGCTCCACTGGTCGGGTTCGACCCCGACTTTTGATCGGACTTTACTGGTTTTGCGTTGCACTAAACATTATTCCCTTATCGTGTATCTGTACACTGTAAATGACTTGATTGCAATCATGTTTTGTCTTTCCACTGACTGGTCAGCACACAACAAAAGCTTTTCTCTGTACCTCTGTTCACGTGACAATCAACTAAATTTAACTAAACTACGGGTGCTGTCCGTACGGAGTTTCTACGTTCTCCCAGTGACCGCGTGGGTTGTCACCAGGTGCTCCGGTTTTCTCCCACATTCCAAAAGCAGCCAAGGTTTGTAGGTTGATTGGCTTTGGTAAGTTGTAAAATTGTCCCTAGTGTGAGGAGTATTCACATGTATCTTTACAGAAAGCTCCCATGGCACTTCTGTGGCCCCCTGGAGTGATATCCCTTCCCTTATTTGGGGGATGTCCCCACCAGACTCTGCCCCTCAACATCTAGCAGGGGAAGGACCCTAGACTGTGGTCTTCTCCCACAGAGCCCTGGCGTTGGCTGCGTCGAGCTTCAGTGCGTCCCTCAGCGCCTCTTCCTGCAGTCTGCAGCGGGCCAGTCGGCAACATTCCCCGATGGACGTCTCACTGTGCACAACGATGCAAATGATCCAAACCTTGAGCAGAGACCAAGGCTCTCAGTTTCTAAGTGTAGAAACAAAGAACTGAAGAAGGTACACAAAAATGCTGGAGAAACTCAGCGGGTGCAGCAGCATCTATGGAGCGAAGGAGATAGGCAACGTTTCAGGCTGAAACCCTTCTTCAGACTCACTGCAGATGCTGGTTTACAACAAAGATAGACACAAAGTGCTGGAATTACTCAGCAGGTCAGGCCACATCTCCGGAGAAAACAGATGGGTGGCGTTTCGGGTCAGGACCCTTCTTCAGACTGAAGACGTCTTCGGACTCAAGGGCCCGACCCGAAACATCACCTATCCATTTCCTCCAAAGATGCAGCCTGATCCACTGGGTTACTCCAGCACATTGTGTGTCTCTGTCAGTGTCTAACCTCCTTCCATCCAACTTAAAAGGTGAACTATACCGGGGAAGCCAGTCATTTGATCCCTTAATGACTGTGATTGGCACTGGGGGCTTCTAATTAGGCATCACATACCTTGATTACAAGCACCAAATCAGAAAGGGTCTTACACTACGTCAGACTTGGGTGTTTGGCTGCAGGGTAATATAAACATCCTATTAGAATCAGGCCTTGGACTAGTGTCTGTATCATAATTACTTATTCCCCTGTGCAATGGCTTTGAATTCAATTAGAGTCTGAGGATCCTTTAGCTGGTGGCGACAAGGGGGGGGAGGGGTGGCGTAGAGACACAAAGCAGAACCCTCATGTAGATGACCCACACGTGTCAATGGGACGATAATCGCAATGTTCCGTGGGGAGGGGTAAAACACGCAAATGTCTTTCCTGTGAGAACAGCATCGAAGCGACAAGGGGAATGAGCATCTGTCAATACAAGCATTTCCTTTTGAGGTAGCCCTTACGTAGCGCAAACCTCGATGGAGAACGCGGTCACCCGTGTTCAGCTGCGCGCCACAGCAATGTTGGAATGTCTCAGAGTGCAACAAAGAGGATGGGCTGTTAATGAACAGGAGCTGGGGAATGATAAGAGTGGGGTTACACTGCAGAGCAGATGAGAGCTTTTTAGAGTGGTTCTATCTGAGTGAGGGGAGAGCGGTGCACTTAGAAGCTTCAAATAGCAGTCAGTCGCTGCTTGGCTGAAGGACCAGCATTTTAGACGAAGGAACTGCAGATGCTGGATTAAACCGTAGATGAGACACAAAATGCTGGAGTAGCTCAGCAGGACAGGCAGCAATGCTGGAGAGAAGGAATGGGCGGGGGGCGCTTCGGGTCAGTCTGAAGAAGGGTCTCGACCCGAAACGTCACCCGTTCCTTCTCTCCAGCGCTGCTGCCTGACCCGCTGAGCTACTCCAGCATTTTGCGCCTATTTTAGATGTAACGCCAACACAGGGTCCCAAGAATGTAGAACGTTGACTGAAAAGGGATTTGAAAATAAAAGAACAAGAGCTCCAAGTGGTTATTTCTGGCAAAACAATTGGGTCAGTGAACCTTCAGCTTAGATGATGGATGCACATACACCACCTACGGAGATACGGGCAACTGTTTTCCTCTGCAGTTTGACGTGAACCCATATTTTATTCTTTAATGTGCCCGTTAAATTAGGTCTCAAATACCAACGAGGACAGTGGTAATAACAGCCTGCTCATAAACAGCACTTACTAAATGTAGAAAAAGGAAAATAATGCAATATAAATAAGTAAAGCGGGGCAGTGTATCGCACAACACAACAGTGAAACAGAAAAAGATTCAAGAGTGTTATATATATTGTCATGTGTCCCAGACAAGACAATGAAATTCTTGCTTTGCTTCAGCACAACAGAATATTGTAGGCATAAATAAATACAGAACAGATCAGTGTGTCCATATACCATTGAATATATATACACACAGATAAAGTGCAATAGGTTATTAAAGTTCAGATTTTTGAGTTGAGTTGCGTTTAATAGTCTGATGGCTGTGGGGAAGAAGCTGTTCCTGAACCTGGATGTTGCAGATTTCAGGCTATACGTCAGGTCTAAAATGGTGGTCCCTCAGTCAAGCTATTTGAAGCTTCAAAGTGCATCGCTCTCCCCTCACTCAGATATAACCACTCTAAATGTGATTCAAAAGGTATTAATCATTCTTGGAAGTTGAAAACCAATGGATTAAATAATCCTTGCTTTCCCTCTCTCTCTCCGTCCCTCCCCCATTAGTTCCACTGTCCTCCTGATTAATTTTACCATGTGTTTGCCTTGTTGTCAACTTCCCCTCAGCCAACATTTCCTTGATCATCGTCTGCTTCGATCTGTCGTTTTCACTCCTTACCCTTCCATATCTCTACTTCCCCTCTTCCCGAACTCTTGGTCCAAAGAAGGGTCGCGACCCAAAACGTCACCCATTCCTTCTCTCCAGAGATGCTGCATGTGAGTTATTCCAGTATTTTGTGTCTGTCTTCGGGATAAAGCACTTCAATAGCCAGCACAGAGAGGACACCACAAATGTGGCTCACTGATCGTTTATTGTGCCAGCGGGAAGAAGAGTTCCACTTCCCTGTTATGATAGATTATTGCAGCACAATTTTAAATTATTATCGGTGCAGTGTGAATTAGAGGGCAGATTTGAATACAGTTTGCAAGTTACACTTCAAGCGGTGAAGAGCAATTAGGCAAATGCTTGAGGCTCTGGGCATCCAACAACATCGATGGGAGAGATGAAAAAAGTTCACGTTTTCTTGGCCTCTTGATACCCAAAAGTCCGTCACAATTAAATAAATTGCTTTGAATGATAGACGCCCGACACTGCAAAGTAAAATACAAGACCCCAAAACAGCGCATCTTTGAAGTAGAACCATTGGCCCAAAACATTAGCCCCTTCTACAGATGCCGCCCGACCTGCTGAGTATTTCCAACATTTTGTGCATTTATAGCAAGAATTAAATCTTGACCGAATTCAATGTGCAGGAAGGAACTGCTGATGCTGGTTTACACCGAAGATGGGCACAAAATGCTGGAGTAACTCAGCAGGTCAGGCAGCATCATAAGATAATGTGATAGGAGTAGAATGAAGCCATTTGGCCCATCAAGTCTACTCCGCCATTCAATCATGGCTGATCTATCTCTCCCTCCTAACCCCATTCTCCTGCCTTCAACCCATAACAATCCATCTCTGGAGAAAAAGAATAGGTAATGTTATGGGTCGAGACCCTTCTTCAGCCTGAAGGGTCACGACCTGAGACGTCACCTATTCCTTTTCTTCTGAAACGTTGCCTGACCTGCTGTTACTCCAGCACGTTGTGTCTCTCTAGGGTTTAAACGCTTCACCCCAGCTGGAATTGCACCTTGTATTATAAATCCAGAGGCGCCCACAGGCAGAGTCGGCGCAGCCTCAGACAATTACTCTGTGCTACAAATGCATAGGGTCCAGATCGAAACCGGCAAAGACACACGGAACCTGCTCTTTACTGGCGGGCACGTCCAAATGAAGCATCCTGCAGCCAATGAAGTGTCTTTCCCCGTCAAAGCCAGGGGAAGCAAAGACACACAACAGTAACAGATGACATCATTGCAGACTTCCCCTCTCATTGTGCATTCAAACTGCTTGCTGGCTCCGAGACAAACTGTGCGACCAGCTCTTTATATACCAGCTCTCTCACCGCCATTGCTTGACCTGAAACAGGGACTTCATGGGTCAGTGGAGGAGGGAGACTAATGTGTCAGCAGATTTCAAACCATCTGTATTTGTGCTGTATGCATTTCCTGTATTTGTTGTTTATTTTGTTTTTGTTTTAAAGAGATCCAGCGCAGAACAGGCCCTTCGGCCCACCGAGTCCGCACTGACCAGTGATCCCCGCACATTAACACCACTAGGGACAATTTACACCTATACCACACCAATTAACATACAAACCCTGTTGGTCTTTGGAGTGCGGGAGGAAACTGATGATCACGGACAGCACCCATAGTCTGGATCGAACTGGGGTCTCCGGTGCTGCAAGCGCTGTAATGGGCCTGTCCCACTTAGCTATTTTTAGGCTCCTACCGGCGACTGTCATAGTCGTAGCAGGCCGCCGAAAAACCGCAACTGGACCCCCCCCTTCGACATAAAATTTGAAATAGAATCATACTTTAACATCAAGCGGCGACAACCTACGTCATCCTGGCGACAACACACGACAGCACCTATGTCAGGAGAAGTCAAGCTACGCTCACTGGCGCCAAGCCAACTGTCACCGACTGTCGCCGAAATGTTTTGAACATTTCAAAATCCAGCAGCAACCAGAAAAACGCTACAATTCCATGGAGACTACTCACGACCATACAGGTGATGCCCCGGCAACTATCTGGTGACAGCCTAGTCGCCTAATAAATCGCCCAAGTGGGACAGGGACATTAGGCGCCATCTCTACTGGTTGTCTTTAGATTGTTCTTTAGACTTAAGGGACACACACGGAAACAGGCCCTTCAACCCGCGTCGACCAGCAATCACCACGTACACTAGCAATATCTAACCCACTAGGGATAATTTACAAATTCTTACTGATGTCAATTAACCTACAAACTTGTACGTCTTTGAAGTGTGGGGGAAAACTGGAGCACCCGGAGAAAACCAACGTGGTAATCAGGATCAAACCCGGGCCTCTGGTGCGGTAAGCCAGCTACTCTACCGCTGCACCACTGTGCAGGCCGCCTCTTAGTATAAGCTACTATTCGTACACATGTGCACAAGTATAGTTGTGCCTATGTATAGTACGTTTTTTACTCAACGGGATCCAAAAAAATAAATTTCGCTGCCCCTGGGTACAATATGACAGTAAAGTGACGTTGTTTATAATGTTATACTGTCTGTGATTTTAAGTATTAAAAACTCGTCAGCAAGATTTCAATTTGGAAGTTAAAAGCACAGTTCTCGGGAAGTTAGAACAACAGGGTTTTCAGGGTGTGTCGATATTCACAGGAAGTCTCTTGGTGTGTGTCATTCTTTATAGAAGGGCACCGGGAATGTAGTGAATTTTAAAGGGAGTGATTGAGTTACTGTTTCATGGGCGCGCCTGGGAGTGCATTAATTACTGCGGAGGCAGTGAGAATACGCCAGTGAATAAAGGTACGGCATCAGTGTTGTGGTTGACGGGAGGCATTTTGTGTGAGATCCAGTGAGAATGAACAAGACTAATCTGAGCTACAATGTCGCCAGGGGCCGACTAAGTTGACAACACTCATGGTCAAATCCCACTGGTGCCATGACAGAAGACAGTCTTCAGAGGATGAGGGGTGGGGGGGAAAATGAAAACAAAATGATAAACATAATGAGCAATTAGGCTTACCAATATTGCCTCAGGACGGACAGACTCAGAAGTCATTGGGTGTTCATTATTGTAGCCTGTAACCGACGACTGCACTGAATGTTAATATGCCACAGAAATACGCTCAACAACACACAGATCTTCGGCTAATTGCTTTGGCAGTTTATTACTGGGGTAAAATGCAGCCAAAGCTTATTGCTGAGCATGGCCTGGAGGGCAAACGACAGAAGGAGCAATCACACTCCAAACGCATCGGAAGGTGCTTTACTGAGAGTTAATCCCTGGGAGTAGAAGGCACAGCAAAATCAGAGGACAAAAGCACACAATGAAAGAAAGGACATGTAGAGAAAGCAGCGGCAACTGCGACAGAGCTGGCCTGAATTGTAATTTACCGTCCCCGGCACCTGTAACATGAGTGGGGCGAGCAGAAAAGACACAGGCAAGAGCCAGCCAGCTTATGGGGGTCTAGACTGGAGTGACAGTACAGAGGAGGAATCGGACACCCAAGATGCCTTCCCATTCTGACTGGCAGCACCAAGGGGGATCAACAGATGGCTTGTCTGCTCTCAAACACAACGGTTCCAAATTGCTAAAGCCCCTGTCCCACTGTACGAGGTAATTCAAGAGTTCTCCCGAGTTTTCCCCTGATTCGAACTCGGAGAATATCCATAGCGGGTCCATAGGAGTTTGTGGATGCCTCGTAGCAGCTCATAATGCTAACGGTAGGTACTCGGGACATCCGGTAACTCGTGACGGTTTTTCATCCCTGCAATAAATGTCCACGAGTAAAAAAAATACTCATGGTGAAAAACTATTTGACTTTTTATACCTACCGTTAGCATGACCAGCCGCTACGAGACAGCCACAAACTCCCACAGACCCGCTATGGACATTCTTTCAGTTCGACTCAGGGGAAAACCCGGGAGAACTCTTGAATTACCTCGTACAGTGGGACAGGGGCAAGACAAACACAAAATGCTGGAGTAACTCAGCGGGTCAGGCAGCATCACTAGAGAAAAGGAATAGGTGACGTTTCCCATTCTTGACCCAAAACCCTTTCGGGACCCTTCATCAGACAGAGAGTCAGGGAGGGGTACATTAGAGGTATGTGTAGGTGCAGAACAAAGCAGAGCCTGCATCGATGACTCAGGAAAGGTAGAGCCCACAATGGTCTATGGTTGGCTGGGAACGAGGTAATAATGAAGGATATTGGGGTGGAATGGGACGGAGAGAGAGGGATTGCAAGGGTTACTTAGATAAATCAATATTCATGACGCTGGGGTTGTAAACTGCCCAAGCGAAATATTCGGTGCTGTTCCACAAATTAGCGTGTGGCCTCACTCTGACAGTGGAGGCGGCCAAGGACAGAAAGGTCAGTGTAGGCCAAGGCGGATGAAGAATTGGGAGCTAGGAATTGCAGGAGGGTCTCAATACCTTACATCCTCATGCATGAATTAGACTGTATTGTTGGTGACTAACAATTAGACTAACAATTGCTGAATTAGAGGTGGGATTTCATCTCAAAGGGTATTTGCAAGAGCACACAAAAAAAGTGCACTTCAATAGTTTACTTCATGAGCTGATATGGCATCAGCCGTTGTGGTCGCAACAAGGATCCTGGGTTTTTATCCGGTTTTTTGCCTCCCCCAGGAGATCACGAGGTTCTTGGGGTGGAGAGGGGTGATAGCGGTATAAAGGGGAGGGTAGTGTCTTGTGTTCTGTGTCTTGTGTCTACTGTTTGTGGGTAAGTGTGTCTGTTTAGTGTTCAGCCATGAGCGAATGGCGGTGCGGGCTCGATGGACCTGGTGGTCTGCTCTCGCACCTACTTTCTATGTTTCTATGTTTCTAAAACAGATGCATGAGATTCAAAAAAAGATGGTTAAATAATGCAGCCGTTTATATTTCGTATGGATGTAGCAGGCACATTTGCAGTACATATTTAAGTGGGAGCATGCAGTTGGCTCAGTTTCATGTTGTGATATTGAGCATCATGTGCTGTGGCTGCTTTCCAGCAATGTAACACCATCACAGATATTCAGTCTGTCAGCTAAACACGTTAAGTCTTAACATGCAACCTATTGCAGTCTGAAAAATCAAAATGCTGCAGAGGATGACCATCTGAATTTTATTTTTAAAAAATGCTAGAAACACTCAGCAGGTCAGGCAGCATCTGTGGAAAGAGAAACAGTTAATGTTTCAGGTCCGAGATCCTTTGTCTAAACTAAGTCTAAAAAGAGTTTATGTACACAGGCACCTCGTCATAGGTTTAAGGTGAGGGGGGAAAGATTTAATAGGAACTTGAGGGGGAACTTATTCACACAAAGGATGGTAGGTGTATGGAATGAGCTGCCGGAGGAGGTACATTTGGACAGGTACATGGATAAGAATGATTTGGTGAGATATGGGCCAAACGCAGGCAGGTGGGACTAGTGTGGATGGGACATGTTGGTCAGTGTGGGTAAGTAGGGCCAAAGGGCCTGTATCCACGCTGTACGACTCTATGGCCTCGTATTTTACACTTGTTTGGTTTACCTTACACCGAAGATAGTCACCAACTGTAGGAGTAACTCAGCGGGTCAGGCAGCATCTCTGGAGAAAATAAATTGGTCGAGATCCTTCTTCAGACTGTGAGTCATGGGAGAGAGAATCTAAAGACGTGGTTGAAGAACTGACTCTCAGTCTGACGAAGGGCCTTTCCCGAAACGTGACCTATTCCTTTTCTCCAGAGATGCTGCCTGACCCGCTGAGTTACTCCAGCATTTTGTGTTGGCCAATATTTACTAATCTGGGAGTCCCATAGAAAGACACTCGCCAAACCTGCAACGCAAATTATTTAAACTCCCAGCGGTATGAAATGGCTGAAGTTACACTCTTGGCACTGGGAATCAAGGAGTGTGAGAAACGGCTTATCCAGACATCGCAATTTTGATACATTCTTAAACTTTGTGCCGTCAGATGGATTTGTGTGCGGCTTAAACGGCGAATGGACCGAGTCCAACGTTTCAAATGTGCAGAGGTTTATGCTCGATTTCCGCTTGAAAAACTGTGACTTCAATGGAAAATGCGGCAGAAAAATGCTAGCAAACAATGCCAAGGAATTTCATCAATCTGACCAAGCACCAAGAAGATTAGAGTTTATGGCCAGAGGCAGCAGTGAGATTTCCATTGCTGAAACAAGTTCACCACTATGTAGATTCTTCCTACACGTTCAAGGGCAGCTGTTCACCAGGAGCCTCTTCTTTTCAGCTGGCAAAAAAAGGATGTGCTTGTGAAAAAGGACATCCAAAGATGGCAAATAAATCCAAACCCACGATAATGAACCACTGGATTATCACCAACGTAAACCACGCACAGAAAGAGAATAAGTCCAGCAGCAAAGTGCAAAGGGAAAACCAGCTTATCTTCTTGCAACCTAGAAACAGGCCATTCAGCCCAACATAGTCCATGCTAACTATGCTCTACACTAAAGCCAATTGAATTTGACAAGACCAAGATTGGTACAATGCCTACACTACCAATGGTGGTGACAGAATAGGAGATAATAGTGCAGATAGAGCAATCATTTTTGTACTGATAATCTGATAATAGAAACATAGAAAATAGGTGCAATAGTAGGCCATTCGGCCCTTCGAGCCAGCACCGTCAGTCAATATAATCATGGCTGATCATCTAAAATCAGTACCCTTTTCCTGCTTTTTCTCCATATCCCTTGATTCCTTAGCCCTAAGAGCTAAATCTAACATAATCTACCATGTGCAGAGATACTTGTATTAAGAAATTAGATGATCTAATTTTGAGTGGAGATATGGTTATCCTTGATCTAGTAAAGTACTGAATGTTTAAATTGAATATAATGCATCTTGTATAATGACTACAAACAACAAGAAATGTCGTAGCTGAACGCACATAGCAACTGCCAAGGCTCGATGAGAAGTATCTAGGAAAACTAGACATTGGTAAAGTAGATGTGGTTTATTATTCGTGCAGGTGCTTTATCCGGGCTACCATATGAAACGTCTGATGTAGGTCACCAGCACAAGACAAGGAGACAATGACTTTCCAGCCACAGCTGCAGCGATAACCGATACAAACCTGATAAATACGCATTGGGAATGAGTCTCGGAACACACTCTCCAAGGTTGGGGCCAAAAATTGTCAGATTTGTAAAGGTGGTTGAAGGGGGGATATACAACGCTCATTCCCACTGATTCACACAGAGGGTGGTGGTTACATGCCAGAGGAGGTACTTGAGGCACGTACAACAACAACAACAACAACATTTAAAAGACATTTGGACAGGAACATGGATAGGAAAGGTTTAGAGGGATTTGGGCCAAATATAGGCAAGTGGGATTAGCGACGATGGGGCATCAGTTGGCATGGACAAGTTAGGCCAAAGGGACCTATTTCTGTGTAAGAAGGAACTGCAGATGCTGGTTTAAACCGAAGATAGACACAAAAAGCTGGAGTAACTCAGAGGAGCAATTTTCCTGTTTCTTTTACCGACTCTTCAAAGCAGACTGAAGTGTGACCAATGGGATCACGCTCACGAGCAGAATGTACAATGGAATTGATATCAGATATCAGACACTAGTCAGCATCTATTTGAACACCATGAGGCACAACAACAGCAAGCGTCATTAATTCTACCTTATCATCCAACCTCGCAAGGTCATCATCATAGAGACAAACAGCACAGAAACAGGTCCTCGGCCCGCCAACCCTATTGCCAATCATCAACAACCATTTATATTATTCCCATTTTTTGTATTCATCCCATGTGGCCATCAACTCGGCTGAGATTCCACCACTCACCTACACAGTAGGGACTATTCATAAATAATGGCCGTTTAACTTATCAAGCCACAAATCTCTGGGATAAACACAAAAAGCTGGAGTAACTCAGCGAGACAGGCAGCATCTCTAGAGAGAAGGAATGGGTGATGTTTCGGGCCGAGACCCTTCTTCAGACTCAACCCGAAACGTCACCCATTCTTAGATACGGAACCTTAAGGGCCTGTCCCACCAGCATGACCAAACGTGGGCGCAAGGCCGGTCCCACTTCGATCGGCGGAGGTGTACGGAGTTGTGTAAAGGCTGGTCCAGACATCGCACGGGGCTCCGAAAATCTTGCACTGTCCGAAAATTCCGCACGCCAACGGCCTGTCGGCCCACAGGCGCATTGAGGGCGTACGCAGCGTCTTGACGATATACGCAGCGTCTTGACGGCGTACGCCTAGCGCATGGTGTTGCGCGATGACGTCACCGCCCGGCGTGCCGTTGCGCGATGATGTCACCGCCCACCGCCGTGCGACGTCCAAATTCAGTCGGCCTGCCTCCTGCCCAGCTGATTGGTGAGTTTGACGTAAATTACGTCACGCGCGAACTTTGTGCGTACATACCACGAACTCCGCTTCTGTTTGGTCGCACTAGACGCATGCAATCGCATGCTGGTGGGCCAGGCCCTTTACACTTCCTTATCTCTGTATCTCTGTATCCCTGACTCAGTCTGAAGAATGGTCTTGACCTGAAACGTCACCCAGTCTTTCTAACCAGAGATGCTGCCTGTTCTGCTGAGTTACTCCAGCATTTTGTGTCTATCTTCGGTTTAAACCAGCATCTGCAGTTCCTTCCTGCACAAACAAGAGATACTGCTTCAAATCAGACTTGTCAATGTTGTGAGGTGTTAAGAACTATGGCTTTAGCCAGTTTGTACTGAAATAGGAGCTCACACTATTTCAAACCAAACCTGACAGACAGTGCATGATGAAAGCGAGACCGGACTGAAAGATGACCAGAGAGCAGAAGTACGAACCAAATGTGGGTAAAACAGGCAAAACGTGCTCAAGGGGATTTACAATATGTACAAAGCTGCTCAAACCGCTCCTTCCAGTAGTCAGTGCAGGTGGCACAGCCTGTGTGGGCACAATGAACAATTCACTATTGTGCAAAAGGGATCAAGAGTTCCATGTCATTGTTTCAGCTTGCCTTGTAACATAAAATGACCTTGCTAATCCCACTCAGAGGAAGTATTCTGAAGTAAAAGATCATACAACTTGAAAAATGCACTGACCATTTTATATAGGCAGGAACAGCAGATGCTGGTTTACACCGAGAGACACAAAATGCCCCCCGAGTTACTCCGGCATTGCGTACCAACTTTCACATACGAGGGCGGCATTGTGGCGGGGAGGTAGAGTTGCTGCCTTACAACACCAGAGACCCGGGTTCAGCCCCGACCAAGGGTGATGTCTGTACCGAGTTTTGTAAGTTCTCCCTTTGGCCACGTGTGTTTTCTCCGAGTACTCTGGTTTCCTCCCACACTCCAGACGTACAGGTTTGCAGGTTAAATGGCTTCGGTAAAATTGTAAATTGTCCCCAGTGTGTAGGGTTGTGCCAATGTACGGGGTGATCGATGGTCGGCACGAACACAGTGGGGCCGAAGGACCTGTTTCCGCACTGTATCCCTCAACTAAACTAAAATATCACGTACTTAAAATGTCCCGAGTTACTTCATGGAAACCTCAAAAAAATTTAAATGATTGATAAATTGCAATATTGGGCATAATCATAACGCTCTACTAAAGAGGTCGTTAAAAGAGAAGATGATGGTGAAGTTTATGGGAAGCTTGGTAACACAAGATTCCAGCTATCTACAAACTCCTGAGTAACAAAGTTCAAGAGGCATTCAGTGGGTCAGGCAGCATCTCTGGAGAGAAGGAATTTGCCATTATAGGTTGAGACGTTCTTCAGACTGAGGAGCCAGACTCCAATGGCAGAGAACATAAATAGGGATTTGTTTGAGAAAACGGAATTGAGAACTTCAGTGTCTCAAGGCTGAAGATTGGAGTAGATGACAGACAAAAAGCCAGGCATCAGGATGGTGGGTGAATGTGTCGGGCAAGCACGATCACTAGAGATCTGGATGACCTCAAGTTCAGAGAGGGTTGGATGAGAGAGGTTACCCAACAATCTCAATGTTATAATTAAACACGCACGTGCCAACAATTTCAAGCCTGTTGCAACAAAGCTCCTACCGAACAATGACGCATAAACACACAAGAATAAACTTTAATTCGTAAATTCATAAATTATAGGAGCAGAGTTAGGCCATTCGGCCTATCAAGTCTACTCCGCCATTCAATCATGGCTGATCTATCGTTCCCTCTCAACCCCATTCTCCTGCCTTCTCCCCATAACTTCTGATACCTAATCAAGAATCTATGTATCTCTGCCTTTAAAATATCCACAGACTTGGCCTCCACAGCCACCTGTGGCAATGAATTCCACAGATTCACCAACATCTGACTAAGAAAATTCTCCTCCTCTCCCCTCCAAAGGTATGTCCTTTTATTCTGAGGCTATGGCTTCTGGTCCTAGACTCTCCCACGTGGAAACATCCTCTCCACATCCACTCTATCCAGGCCATTCACTATTCGGTAAGTTTCAATGAGGTCCCCCCCCTCATCCTTCTAAACTCCAGCGAGTAGAGAGAGGCACAGTGCCGTCTAACCCAGTGGTACCCTGCTGGTATGCCCGTCTCACCTTCCCCAAGCTTGCCCCGACTTACAATCCTAAAATTTCAACAATCTATATTTATATAATGCCTTTCAAGACATTTCAAGCTTTAAGCTTAACTCTTCTGAATGAGGATGGAGTGAAGCAAGCGGAGTTTAAGTACCTTTATTTTCATCAGGAAAGTGCCCTAGCTTTTCTACAGAGTGAACTTTGACACCATTAGCCGCAACACATCTGAGACCTATTGAAATAGCCTGGGATTTACGTCACAAGGTTCAAAGGGCCAGCCTTTAAATGTAACGTTGAAGAGACTTTGCACATTTGCATCACCACTTCATTACACAATAACGCGGTGACACAAACACAAGACCGAGATGTGGCTGACAAACCATAATTCCCAAGCAATGGTATCAGCAGTGATTCTCCCAAACCAGTCAGAAAGCCACGGGGTCAGATAACAACAGAGATTTGTGCAGCTAATGCATTTCACTCACTCCAGCGTCAGTCAGAAGCAGTTAGACGATTTTCCCCAAGTCCTGGTTAACATTTATTCCCCAACAACGTTGGTGTGACTGGCCTGCTGATTAATGATCAGATCAATCATTCTTTAAAAGGCACGACAACCATTTGTTTGAAGAAGGGTCCTGACTCAAATTGTCACCAATCCATGTCCTCCAGGGAGGCTGTCTGACCTGCTGAGTTATTCCAGCATTTTGTCATCGAATCATAGAGACTTACAGCGCTGGAAACATGACCTTCGGCCCAACTTTCCCACAACGACCGGCCAATATGTTCAACCTGCTGTGTAGCAGTTTGATTTCCACGACATAGTAGCCACACCAAAGAAGAGGTTCCAGATTCGTAAAGTCATATTCCTACAGCACGGAAACAGGCCATTCGGCTCAGCTTGCCCACACCGGCCCACACCATCTGCACTAGTCCCACCTGCCGGCATTTGGCCCATATCCCTCTAAACCTGTCCTATCCATGTACCTGTCTAAATGTTTCTTAAACGTTGCCATAGTCCCTACCTAAAGTACCAACTCCAGCAGCTCGTTCCATACACCTACCTTCCTCTGCGTGAAAAAGTTACCCTTCAGGTCATATTAAATTAAAACTAGAAATTCTGTGTCTATTTTCAGTGTAAACCAGCATCTGTAGTTTGTTCCTACACATGTTGCCTGACCCGCTGAGTTATTCCAGTATTTTAACTTTTCTTGCTTCAAACCATTGCTGTTTGTAGGAGTGTACTATGCACAGATTGACTGCTTGCTTTCTCTGAAACAACATTGACTCTATTTTAAAAATACTTTGTTTGCAAAGCACTTTGAGATAGAGTCGCAGGGACAAGGTGCGGAAACAAGTCCGTCGGCCCACTGTCCATGCTGACAATCAAGTTCCCATTTACTCTAATCCTACACTAGTCCCCTTCTTGCCAATATTCCCATGCATGAGAGCCATGGAGGTTGGGGCAGGATACCCCATGGATGGCTCCCGCTAAGCCAGAGATGTTGCAGTACAGTTCACGTTTAATTTAGTACAACCGTCGCTGCATAACCATGGTTTAAAACTGGGGTGTCAAGTCAAGTCAAGTCAAGTTTATTTGTCACATACACATACGAGATGTGCAATGAAATGAAATTGGCAATGCTCGCGGACTTTTGTGCAAAAGACAAACAACCAAACAAACTATAAACACAATCATAACACACATATTCTTTTACATAATAAATAATGGAAGGAAAAACGTTCAGTAGAGTTAGTCCTTGGTGAGATAGGCGTTTACAGTCCGAATGGCCTCTGGGAAGAAACTCCTTCTCAACCTCTCCGTTCTCACCGCATGGCAACGGAGGCGTTTGCCTGACCGTAGCAGCTGGAACAGTCCGTTGCAGGGGTGGAAGGGGTCTCTCATGATATTGTTGGCTCTGGAGTTGCACCTCCTGGGTGTAGCACTAGTGTTATTGTACACAGACGACATTTTTATGAATCAGTATGGAGGCCACGTCAATGGATATTGTTAAGGCGAAGATTGATGGATTCTTGATTAGTACAGGTGTCAGGGGTTATGGGTGAGAAGGCAGGAGAATGGGGCTGAGAGTGAAAGATAGATCAGCCATGATTGAATGGCGGAGTGGACTTGATGTGTCATATGGCCTAATTCTGCTACTAGAAGTTGTGAACGTCTGATGCAGTAACAGACATTTTCTGTCTATCTTCAGTTTAAACCAGCATCTGCAGTTTCCTGTGGGAATAGGTCACTGTTTAACATTAGTTTACAATAAGCAGATGCAGATCTCTTGGTGGCATGAGCTGCCACTTCAAAGGCTCATTTAAAGATGGGATACAGGCACCATGGGCTGTAGGTCTGAAGAAGGGTTTCGGCCGTAAACGTTGCCTATTTCCTTTGCTCCATAGATGCTGCCTCACCCGCTGAGTTTCTCCAGCATTTTTGTCTACCTTCGATTTTCCAGCATCTGCAGTTCCTTCTTAAACATGGGCTGCAGGTAGTTTGAATCACTGATCCTGACCAGATTGCTCTTGTCTCCCCACTCCACCCCTATTCCAGATTTTGCTACAGTTTGCGATGAGCAAGTGTGCGTGAACATCAGGGTCCACCAGAGAAAAAAAAGATTAAAATGAAGGACAAAGGTTCCATGCAGTGGGCAGGGTGGAAATGCTTGCAGCTTCCTGACGGAGGGGACTGGGAAATATTTGTCCTGTGGGAGGAATGTGTGAACAGTTAGCTTTAAACAAAAACACTTTGTGTTGATATAGTTGTTCTGAATAGCCTGGAGCCTTGCATTTAGAGTTTTCCTTTGAATGTAAAGGAAACACATCAAGGACTGCAGAGGGGCAGATTTTATGAATCAGTATGGAAAAAAATAAATTATTTGTCATTTTCCTTTTTCATCTTGAATATTGTTTCACTTTTGAGCTCTGGGACTCCTGTAATTATATGGTGCTTCCTGTGGTCCTGCCCATTACCTGCTCCACATCCACCCCTTTATTGTTAATTTGAATGAGAACAGACTGAATAGCTCATCGCAACTATTTACCTAAATTCACAGCCAAGGTGCGTGCCGCAAATTAGGCAAGGCACTAACAAGCTGTCTGCAATGTAGACAAGAGTCTCTCAGGAGAAGGGAGAACATTGGAACAGAACAGTCCATGTCAAAGACACAATTAGGACGCTGGTTTAGCTGTGGAATCAAGTCAGCTAGTCAAAGACAAAGGGGCACAATCACAATGTCACAGGAGGCCACCATTTAATGCACAGAACAATTGCCGGCTCGTTGTTGATGAGTATTGAGGGGTCAAGGGATCTGGAAAGAAAACTGGAACAGACAGATTAGACATTGGATGGTGGAACAGGCTTAGAAGGACAAATGGCCTTCTCCTACTTCCATTTATTGATACATTTTGAATCCCAGCAGTTCCATACCTATTTTATTCCACCCTCACTTTACATCAAATGGTAGCCCATTAATGGTTACCCATTAATGTCAATCTTTTACCATCTCCTCCTTACACTTTAAGAGATACAGCGTGGAAATAGGCTCTTTGGCCCACTGCAATTGTACTGAAGCCAATTAACTTACAAACCTGCACGTCTTTGGGGCGTGGAAGGAAAACGGAGCACCCGAAGAAAACCAAAGCGGTCACAGAGAGAACACACAAACTCCGTACAGACAGCGATCGAGTTACTGCCTACGGCGTCAGAGACCCGGGTTCAATCTTGGTACTCTTGCTGGTACATATGACAATGAAATATTTTAAATCTCAGTGCTTATGTTCTGCTGTACCACGCCCCAATCTTGTGGTTCCTGGCTATTCTGTGAGCGATGATCCCATTACCAATCTGCAACCACTGCATATCCTTTCATGTATAATTCACATACTAATGCAGAGCAGGATTGTTGAATCTAGAGTATCAAGTAGCTTCTAATCAGCTCCACTACTCCATTCGCCTTTGATTATTAATACCAAGAGGCAGAAAAACATCAGGACAAGCTAAACTCGTTATGACAGTGAGAAAATACGAAACTAAATGGCAGCTGTAGAGTTGCTGCCTTACAGCGCCAGAGACCCGGGTTCGATCCCGACTATGGGTGCTGTCTGTACGGAGTTTGTACGTTCTCCCTCTGACCGCGTGAGTTTTCCCCGGGTGCTCTGGTTTCCTCCTACACTCCAAAGACGTACAGGTTTTTAGGTTAATTAGCTTTGGTAAAAATTGGAAATTGTCCCTAGAGTGTAGGATAGTGCTAGTATACAGGGACCGCTGGTCACCGCAGACCCGATGGGGCGAAGGGCCTTTATTCCATGATATATCTAAAAATAGACTAAACAGAGAGACAGGGTGGTTTCAGGTCTTTGTCACATGTTAATTGTGAGAAGTAACCATGGGGAAAATAAATAAAACTTTGGAAAAACAGAATGTAGAAACAAAGAACTACAGATGCTGATTTATACCGAAGATGGACACAAAGTGCCGGAGTAACCCAGAAGGTCAGACATCATCTCCGGAGAAAAAGATTAGGTGACATTTCAGTTTGGGACCCTTCTTTAGACTGAAAGACATAGGATACAGTTCACCCCAATTGGAGGTGAGAAAAGGCCAGGACAAATTAGGGCCAGCAACAGATGACCTCAGGAAGGGTGGAGTCCATAATGGCCCATTGTTGGTTGGGGGAATGGGCCACAGTGGACTCCACCAGTGAACCAGTTAAAAACAAGTGAAGAGCTGGAGGCGAGGAAAGACCAGGACAACTCAGGGCCAACAATAGATGACCTCGGGCAGGGAGGTGCCCTGATCGGCCAACTTTTAGCTCGGGATGGAGTGATACATTGCGGTGAACTGTGGAACCGGTTAAACGACTAGGCGGGAGGGTGTTTAATGGAAATTAATAAAAATGGGAGATCGCCAAGCTTTCGTTTCCCTTTGTGCATCCTTCCCACTCACTCCATCTCCCCAACTGGTTTCAGAAGGGTCTCGACCAGAAACATCACCTATTCCTTTTTCTCCATTGATGCTGTCTGACCCGCTCAGTTACTTCAGCTTTTTGTGACTATCTTCCACTTATCACCTCCCAGCTCTATCCCACTTGACTTTGTGTTGCTACATAATGACAATCCTTCCTGTTCCCGCTCAATCCTGGCATAGGGTCTCAACCCAAAACGTTGACTTGCACCTCTTTCCTTCACAGATAACTGCTTGACCTGCTCCGTTCTTCCAGCGTGCTGTTTCCTTTTCCCTCAATCAGTTTCATTTTCTCTGACCTGGTTGATTCCCTGTTTATTTGAGAATTGCCGTTCTAGTCAAGGGAAGATAGGGTTTTCAAAACGGGATTGTAAGGGAATTCTTGGGTGGTCATGGACCTTCTTGTGGGGAGTCCCCCGCGGTGTCATTCTCAGCAGGGGAATCCCCAGGAAAGTGTCACTATTTGTGCTGGTGGGCGGGGAATCTCTCGCAAGGCAAACTGATCGAATCAGTACCTCAAACCCAAACAGAAAGCACTCAGCAAGTCCGGAAACTGGAAAGAGAAAAACAATGCGGATGAAAGATGATCGACTGAAACTTTAACTCTGCTTAGATTCCCCACCCACCCTGACCAGCTGAGCATCTCCTGCAAGTTTTGTTCTTCAACTGGTTTTGTTTCATTTCGGATCGAGAGCAATATTTTACTTCTATTGAAATTATTCCAATAATACAACCATTTATCAATCAAATGACCAATTCAAAGACGGCACCAAAGTCATTAACAGCCAAAGTTTTTCCATTGCAGTGGGAGTTCTTTAAACCCTAGCATTCAATGGTGTCAATGGTGGCCTACAAACACCAGTGATACAATGATTTTTTTTAATTCATTGAACTTTATTTTGTTTATTGTGCTATCTGTGAGTACTGTGTTTATAGATCTGTTATGCTGCTGCAAGTAATTCCATTGTTGGTACATATGACAATTAAACACTCTTGACTCTTGACATTGCACATAAGTAAGTGCAATCGACAAAATATGTGCTGCTCAATTCTAATTGGAAATTTAGGTGGCTGCAGTGAATTGGCAAGGGGCCCTGTTGTTTTGTAGTCTCTCTAACCCAGTGCGTTTACTGACACAGCAGAAAGACAGTGGACAAGCAGTTCTCCTTTCTGCTCACGTACAGCACTCGAATGAAAAGGAATAGGATAGGGCTCGGTGACAACTCGGTTATTGGCTCTTAAATGAATGATAGACTTAGATTACTTTACAACTTTCCAGTTCCCCTCCGCCCCACCCCAACAGATTCCCAACTTCATTAACTAAGGTCCCAGTTCGGTCATTTCAGAATTGAGTTTTAATTCAACGCGAGTCCTGGAGTCATATTCATACAGCACATAATTGGGCCCATCAGCCCACCATGTCCCTACCCGTCTACACTGATCTCATATGCCTGCATTAGGACTGCATCCTATTAATCCTTGCCTATTTAAGTGTCTGACTAAATGCATCTTAAAATGACTTATTATACATGACTGGTATCTCCTCTGGTAGAGCACCCCCAATATCAACCAGTTTCTTCCCTTTAAATCTCTTCCTCTCACTTTAAACTTGCTCTCTTACTTTTGAGATTCCTACCAAGTTTCCGAATATCTATCCTGTCCCTCCTAAAATCTAATACACCTCTATCTGGTCGTCTCCCAGATTCCATCGCTCCAGGGAAAACAAAGCCAGCCTAATTAATCTCTCCCTACAACTAAAGCTCTCCCATCCAGGCAACTTCCTAATAAAGACTAAAGAACTGCAGATGCTGGTATCTTGAGCAATATCAGGTGCTGGAGGAACTCATCAGGTCAGGCAGCGTCTGTGGAGGGAATAGACAGATGATGTTTCGGATCAGGACCCTTCTTCAAACTTCATCAGTGATAGCAGAAGTGCAGAATATAGAGGAGATACAGCTTTGAGTTGGAACCCTTCTTCAGACTCTTTTCAGTCCCGAAACGTCACCCTCTCCTTTTCTCCAGAGTTGCTGCCCGACCCGCTGAGTTACTGCAGCGTTTTGTGTCTATCTTCGGTGTAAATCTTGACATCTCTCCTTCAAAACGCCATGGATGATGTCAATGAAAAGCTTCAAAGCAAAATTGAACCATTTTGCTCCATGAGAGGATCAACTTAAACAGAGAATAAGCAAATAAATGGCCATGTTGGGATGGAATTGTGGATCTGGCTTGAAAGCTGAGTAGCCCACACCAGTGGAATAAGTCACCCATTCCTTCTATCCAGAGATGTCGCCTGTCCCGCTGAGTTACTCCAGCATTTTGTGTCTATCTCCAGTGGAACAGAGCAGTCCAAAAGTCAAACAAGCAATCTGATGACCATTTAAAATGGCAAACCACAGAGCAATTCTACTCCATGTGACTGCTTCATAACTAGGTTTAATTTACCATATCATTTGCGAGGATCAGTTACATTTCAATTAGACGTTGTACAGTGCATCAGTGGTCAATAGCTAAGCAAATGTTACAATGCCCGAATCTCTCGTCAACAGAAAGGTTTACAAGGACCACGCACTGGTAGACACAACATGCTGGAATTACTCTGTAGGCCAAGCAGCATCACTAGAGAAAAGGAATAGGTGACGATTCCCATTCTTGACCGAAAACCCTTTCGGGACCCTTCATCAAGACTGAGATGCTGAGATGTTGCCTGTCCTGCTGAGTTACTCCAGCAGTTTGTGTCTACCTTTGGTGTAAACCAGCATCTGCGGTTCCTTCCTTACACACTGGTGCAGGGATTTCACCTGTGTTTCCCAGTGACACTGCACATGTGGTGGAATCTGAGGGGTCAAACAGAGGGGTTTCCAAAGCTGCACATAATAACATCATTAAAAATTCCAAACCAAGCTGGATAGGTCTTAACATCAGTCCGTAGAATACACATTTCAAACGCGATTAGTCATTTACAAAAAGGGTTGACTAAATTAGTTTATTTAATGTCAACACACACCATGCCCAATGCACTTTCACCTTTGTTTTGAATCATGTCTTATGCTGATAAGCTAACCAGTCAAATCTGTGTTCAGGGAGAATGATTGATTGCAGGAACACCACATGCTACACAGACCAAAAGGGAAGTGTGCGGTTTACACAAATATTTCACCACATCACAGCCCCAACTCCTTCCCACAGCAGCCGAGTAATTTAGTTTAGTTTAGAGACACAGCGCGGAAACAGGCCCTTCGGCCCAACAGGTCCGCGCCGACCGGCGATCCCCGCATATTAACACTATCCTACACACACTAGGGCCAATTTTTACATTTACCAAGCTAAGTAACCTACATACTTGTACATCTTTGGAGTGTGGGAGGAAACCAAAGATCTCAGAGAAAACCCATGCAGGTCACGGGTAGAACGTACAAACTCCGTACAGACAGCACCCGTAGTCGGGATCGAACCCGGGTCTCCGGTGCTGCATTCGCTGTGAGGCAGCAACTCTACCGCTGCGCCACACACACACACACACAAAATGGCAAACAACCACACTTGCATGCATTTTCTCATGCCTGGCTCGACCATTAACTTTGAAAATTGGAAATTAACTTCACCTATTGTTAAGAATGCCATTAGCGACCGCATCCCTTTCACCGACATCTTTCACAAGATTTTTACTCTTCCTCATTAACTATTTACCATCTCATACCACCCCACATTTCACCTCTACAAACATATTCCTTCCTCACATTCTTTTGTCAAACTATGGGCTCCAGTATAACATGACACCAGTGACACATATTAACATGACAAAGCACTGGAGTAACTTCTTCAGACCAAAGAAGGGTCTCGACCCAAAATGTCACCTATTCACTTTCTCCACAGATGCTGTCCGACCCACTGAGTTACTCCAGCTTTTTGTGCCTATCTTCAGTTTAAATCAGCATCTGCAGTTCCTTCCAACGCATCCTGGAGTAACTCAGTAAGTCGGGCAACATCTCTGGAGAACTTGGATAGTTGACTTTTCGGGACATCGTTCTCCAGAGGTGCTGCCTGACCAGCCGTGTTACTCCAGCACTTTGTGTCTTTTTCTTTTGTAAAGCAGCAGCTGCAGTTCCTTGTTTCTACACATTTAAATATTGTGTACGTTGACATGACAGAAAAATAACAAACTCAACACTGTTCCGTTTATGAACGACTAATTTTGTTTGAAATTTGTATTCTATGGGCTGATGTTAAAGGCTTGGTTTGGAGTTTTTAAATGACGTCATGTGGAGCTTTGGGAACTCCTCGTTTGTTCTCTCAGATTTCCCCACACGAATAATGTCACCGGTAACATCCCGGACCCATTCAGTGTTTGAGCATTTGTCAATATAAACCTGCTTAAGAGCACATCAGACAGACATTGTAACAGCTGAGTCCTGACCACTGATGTAGGGGACAATTTCTGATTTGACACTCCCCAACTTACACAAGAGACGACTTGCGTAAATTCACTATTTTTGTTTTGTTTATTACTGACACGTGCACCAAGGTGCTGAGAAAAACTCCACATGATACAGTCGAGCCATCCACAGCGTACAGATACAGGGTAACGGGAGCAACGTTTCGGCCTGAGCTCCTTCTTGTATACGCACATATACATGCATTCACAAACACACACACACACATCCACATATTACATATATACACACATATATTTTTAATGCATCGCTCACTGAGTAGAGAATGCAGATTTGTTTGGAGCTAGCAGAATGGAACAGGATTAATGACAGAAAATTGCAGAGAAAAGGAAGTGGGGGAAAAAGGCGAGCATAGGTCATTGAGTGAAATGCTCTATAAATGTAACCACCATTTCCTACACACACTTCTGTTTAGGCAATCCCTGGGGATCAAGCTTGAACTGCCTCCACTCAGATTTTATGGGCTTGGAGCAGATTGATGAGGTCTGTACACTCTTCCACTAATGGGGCAGGAGGAGGCCGATGAGAAGGAAAGGGAGTTGGTCTGATTCTTCCGCCATTTCCGCAGGGTTTCCTTGAACTCCAGGTGTGCAGCATCCAGGGTTCTTAATACTGCCCCGGACACCACTGTCCTGCTACCTGTTTTGATGGGTCAGAGCTCACCAGTAGTCAGGAGTGATGGGGAGAAGGCAAGAGAATGGGGATGAGAGAGAGAAAGATAGATCAGCCATGATTGAATGGCAGAGTAGACTTGATGGGCTGAATGGCCTAATTCTGCTCCTAGAACCTAAGAGCATAACCAGGGTTGCTGAAGCTGTAAGGCATCAATCAGTAATAAATGCTGCGCCTCTCTGTCTCTCGACGGATAATAGTTTGAGAGGCAGGATGGGAGGATGAATGAGTCAAAGATTGAGGGCTGTTATCTCAAACTTGAGAGGTAACAACCCTAGAAAGAGAGACTAAAGAATGAATCAGATGCGGAGACTCATAAACCACATGAAATGGATCTGAAGAATCAAGTCAGAGTGAGTCGTGCCCCACTTTGAAGGGCAGTCACTGTAAGCCACGTTCTATCCTCTTATATACTCCTTTCATGTTTTACGCAGTCTCTGCCTGTGGCTGATGGTTTAAATAAAGAACTGTTCTCGTCAGATGAATGGGCTGCAGCAAACAGCATCAGGGCACGGGCTGGGTTTGAGGGAAATGCAGAGCAGGGAGGTCAATGCATACACAAACAACACCATTGCGATCTGTACAGCATCCAGCTTGTCTGAAGCCAAATCAGAAGCTGTGGGCGGTTGCATAGTGAAGGTTATTAAATGGTTGTACAGGTTTCTCTCTCTTTCTCCTCCTTTCGCATCAAATTGGATTTAACCATATGCTTTTGTTTAAGGTGCTGGACCTTTGCTTTTAATGGGTCGGAATTTTACTTTGAATGTAAAGTTTCTTTGAATCTTTTAAAGTTTTCTTTTCGTCTCAAAAATTTTTTTAGGTTTAGAATTCTTTTCAATGTTGCAAATATTGTAGGCATTCATAGTTTATTGACAATTGAGTGCAACTTAACCAGCAAGAAAATTATTTCCAGCTTGTATTTGTGACGGGAAGGTGCAAGACTTCGACGGCACAATGGCACAGCAGTAGAGTTGCTACCTTACAGCGCTTGCAGTGCCAGTGAACCTCTTAGTCAGAGGTTATGGGGAGAAAGTAGGAGAATGGGGTTAGGAGGGAGAGATAGATCAGCCATGATTGAATGGCGGAGTAGACTTGATGGCTGAATGGCCTAATTCTACTCCCTATCATTTATGACCCTATGATCTTACATTCTCTTTGCACCCTTCCATATCTCCAGTTTCCCTCTCCCCTGATTCTGAAGAAGTCTGAAGAAGGGTCTTGACCCGAAACGTCACCCATTCCTTCGCTCCAGAGATGCTGCCTGTCCCGCTGAGTCACTCCAGCATTTTGTGTCTATCTTTGATACAAACCAGCATCTGCAGTGCCTTCCTGCACTCTTTATTGGTTGGGGATCTAAACCAATTAAAATGTGTTGACCTCTGCAAGAAGTTCCCCAGAAGGCCACAACCAAAATGGAGTCAGTACAGTGACACACACAAAACAAACAGCACCTTCTTCGACCTGCAGATACGATAAAGCACTTTACAGATAGTTAACTGTTGTGAAGTGCACTCATTGTTTTGATTCGGGAAACATGGCAGACAACTTGCCTGGAATGAGATCCCCAAACATTATTGTATTCGTGATCAAATAATCATCGATATTCAGTGAGATTAATATTGGCTGTGGGGAAGGTGACAACGAGGCATTTAACACTGTCACAGGTCCTTTACATCAACCCTAGACAACACTCAGGGTCTCTGCCAACACTCCCACAGCATTGCACTGTGCTGACCTTGTTCTTAGTCTCTGCTATCAACCTCCATAAAACAGATCCCTTTATGGTGAAGAGCAATTACAAAAGTCTGCTATCTGCCAATCTCTTTCACTTGGCCCTGTTAAATTCAAAAAACGTGCGTGTGGGAAGGCAAGGCCCGTCACACCACGGCCTTAGTCAGCCAAGCCCAGACTCAATAAAACAAGCTAATCGTTCTCGCTGCACACAAATCTCTTGTGGCATTTCGGCAAGCACAGTAAAGATTTACTACCTAACTACTCCTGTTTGCTGCTGAAGGCCGACCTTTGAGCTCACGTGGTGTTTGAATGCCATTTGGCCACTGCAAGCAAACACACGGAGATGTTAATTTGCACGATGCATGCATGCATGTAAAGGCCACGACTGTTTCCAGTGATCAAATGCCCCAGGCTTAGTTTAAATGCCACAGTGTTGGATAGATTATTGGAGGGCCCTGGATTTCTGCAGAGCTGCTGTCAAACTCCATTCTTTCAGGCAGACAACAGGAGGTGGAAACCTATTGAGAAACACAGGCTTCCACTGTTCTGTTGGCTCGCAGATGGGCTGAAGCAGTTTGATAAAAAGAATTGATGTTCAGTCAAAGCCCTTTGTAGAAAGCAGCATTAAATTAATCCTGCATTCTTTAGCACACAGACATCTTCATCCACACACAGTTGTTCATTCCAAATAAGTAGGCACAAAATGCAAGCACGTAAATCTGGTGTTATAAAATAATCCTTTTCACCACTCTGTGCAATGACAGTGTCTGAGACTGTACTTCATGTACCTATTCTATACCATTATACCGTAACAGACACAAGTCCATTTAAGAGTCGCATTACGAGGGTTTTATTGTCATTTGTCCCAAACAGAACAATGAAATTCTTACTTGCAGCAACACAACAGAATATGTAAACTTAGTGCCCCATGAACAATATAATAAATGGGAAAAATATGTTATATATATATATATACACACACACACACACACATACAAAAATGCCCACACATATACACATATACACTTTGTACTGGAGTTCCAGAGCCCTGGCTGCAGGGGGTAAATTTGACTCGCCAATCGAAAGTCCCGTGGTGGAAGTCGGCTATGGGAGCTGATCTGCCAACTCCAGCCGGGCCAGAGTTCCAAAGCCCTGGCCGCAGGGAGCAAATTCAACCTCTGATTAGCTGCAGAAGTCCCGATGAGGTAGAGATCGGCTGTCTCACCCGGCCTGGCCGCTACATTTTCGGGGAGAATTACAGGGGGGATTTCAAGTGCGCTCTTGTAATTCCGTACAGATTAAAGGAGGTGCTGGATCAGCGGTTGCCGGAAAATCGATGGTGGACCTGTATCGGTTTATCGTTGTTGTGAGTACCAGGATACAGTGAAAAATTGTGTTTGTCATGCAAAACAGGTAAATCATACCATACAGAGATTTACTGAACAGAAATCACACCCAGACTGTGATGCCCCCCCATTGCTTCCTCCACTAGTAATTGATCAGTGTTTCACAGCCTGCAGCACATCAACAGGAAAATCCCATTGATTATCCCTTGAAAGCTTTTACGATGCAGGAAATTGGATATTCAAAGGAAAGAGGAATGGTATGACCTCCTTCTGCAATCGAAACTGATGCCACTCATTGAAATGTACATTTGGTAAGATGTAATCTACAACTGCTGGGGAGGCAGAAACGAAGAGGCAGAGGGACAGAGAGAGGGACACAGAGACGCACAGAGAGATAGAGAGACACAGACACACACAAAAGATTTGCTGACCACCTTTACATTGCACCAAAAGCTTAGTAAATATGTGATAATCAGATGTCTGTCACTTGGTTTTCGACAAAGAGCAAAGAGCAAAAAAAAACGCTTGGAGTCACAGATTTCCACGGGTGACCAGGAAAGTTTAAACACACCACTTTTTTTTCCTGTTTTCCCCTCCTATGTTTCCAAGCACTTTGACTAAGCGAATAGAAACAGAAAGATAGAAAATAGGTGCAGGAGTAGCCCATTCGGCCATTCAATATGATCATGGCTGATCATCCAACTCAGTATCCTGTACCTGCTTTCTTTCCATACCCCCTGATCCCTTTAGCCACAAGCGCCACATCTAACTCCCTCTTAAATATAGCCAATGAACTGGCCTCAACTACATTCTGTGGCAGAGAATTCCAGAGATTCACCACTCTCTGTGGAAAAAATGTTTTTCTCATCTCAGACCTAAAAGATTTCCCCTTTATCCTTAAACCGTGACCCCTTGTTCTGGACTTCCCCAACATCGGGGACAATCTTCCTGCATCTAGCCTATCCAACCCCTTAAGAATTTTGTAAGTCTCTACAAGATCCCCCCTCAATCTTCTAAATTCTAGCGAGAATGAAAGCTCTCCCTCCCCTGTTCTCTCACGGACTGAAAATTTATATTATTGAAATCTATTACTCCCACTACTCTTTTTGTGTTTTCCACATCACATCCTACTGCAAGGTTTTATGTTACTAATTATCTTAAATCTATGGCTATGGAAACACCAGAAACAGTTTATTCACTCCTGTGTTCAAAACCATGATTTATTTTCTGCTCCAGATTTCTCACCTCGCCACATAATTCAGTTTGTATGGTCTTTATCTGCTCCATAATTGAACATAGTACGATGTTGGGATCGTACAAATGCTTCATAAAGCACAATTTCCTTGGGATCCATGTGACTTTATAACCAGATGTCAATTTGCTCTGTTGTCTTCAGAAACATGTTTGCAAACCACCCTCCAACTGTCTCTGTTCAAGATATAATTTTCATTCAATATCGTATCTCCCAACAAAATAAATAATTTCAGATTTCTTTGAGTTAATTTCTTAGTTTAGTTTAGAGATACAGTGCAGAAACAGGCCCTTCAGCCCACCGAGTCTGAACCAACCCCCGCACATTAACACACTAGGAACAATTTACACTTATACCAAGTATGCAAACCAATTAACCTACAAACCAGTAAGTCTTTGGAGTGTGGGAGGAAACCAAAGGTCTCTGAGAAAACCCACGTGGTTACGGGGAGAATGTACAAAGACAGCACCCGCAGTCAGGATCGAACCTGGGTCTCTGGCGCTGCAAGCTTTGTACGGCAGCAACTCTCCTGCTGCACCACCGTGCAGCGGGGTCTATCTACCCTGTTCTAATGCCCCATTCAAGTATTCTCCTAGTGTCCTTTGTAACAGGCACTATTCTCAACCTGACCTGCTGACAGAAGAGGGCAAAATACTAGTGGAGCCACTGACTCACAACACAGAGAACCAGGTTCAATCCTGACGTTAGGCACTCACTGTGTAGAGTTTGCACTTTCTCTCTGTGAGCACAAGGGTTTTTTTCTGTTTTCCTCCTACATCCCAAAGACATCCATTTTGGTAGGTTAGTTGGCTACTGTAAATTGCTGCTGGTGTGTTGGTGAGTGGTAAAATCTCAGGGAAATTTGATGAGAACGTGAAGAAAAGAAAATAAGAGATTAACGCGAGACAAGTACAAAGGGTGGGTGATGATCAGTATGGACTCGAAAGACCAAAGGATCAATTTCCACATTGTCTCTCTCTATGATTAGTATATTGCTCCAATCATACAATCTTTTAAAAGTGTTGCTTCTCAATATTTCTATGAAACTTCCAAACCCAAGATTCAAGAGTGTTTAATTATGAAATGTACCAATATTGGAACTATTCAATTGTTGGTTGTACTCATGACATGGACCATGGCAGATCAAATGGATGCCTCATCTTTAGGGTTGCCAACTGTCCTGTATTAGCCAGGACATCCTGTATATTGGGCTAAATTGGTTTATCCCACTCAGGACCGCCCTTGTCCCATACTACTGCTACTACTCGGGACGAGGGGACTGTCGGGTCGGAGCGACGTCGCGCGCAAAGTCCGGCGCCCGGGCCAAAACCCCTCAGCTGGCCCGCCCGGCTGGGCTTTGTGTGCAGTCCAGCACCCGGGCCAACTCATCATTCACCCAGCCACAGCCGAGTTAGTCAACGAATTGCCATCGGGAATTTGGCCCATATTTTGACCTTTTGGCAGCGCGACTCTGTGTTGCTACCCCTACAGCCTGTCTGCCTTTTTTTAAATTTTTTGTCTAGTTAAATGTAGTTGTTTGTGTTTTTTAATAGTGTTTTTAACTGTGTATATGTGGGGGGCGGGGGAAGGGGAAAACTTAAAAAAAATATCTCCCCTGTACGGGAGACCCGACCTTTTCCCTGACGGGTCTCCATTGTCGTTGGGGCCTAGCTCCGTGGAACGGCCTCCAGCCTGAACGACCTGGGGGCTCCAGTCACGGAGCCTGCGGAGCTGCGGACTTACCATCGTGGGGCTGGCCGGCATCGGAACGTGGGGAGCGGTGGTGACTCGCTGCTGCGGCCCGACCACGCAGCTCGGAGGCTCCAGCTGCAGCCGCAGGACCGGTGGACTGGGACATCGGGATCTCGCGGGTCCGGGTGAGGGTCCCGTAACGCAACTTCTCCAGCCCGTGTCGCGGGGTTGGAACGACCCGGAGCGGGGCTGTACATCGCCCGGAGCGGTCTAAAATGGCCGTTGGACTTATCATCGCCCGCCTAGGGCTTCGACATCGGGAGAGAAATGGAGAACAGGGGAGAGAAAAAGAGAACTAATGGGTTCACTGATGGATGTTTCTGTAAATTGAATTGTGTGCATGTCTGTAGGAAATCGTCTTTGTTTGTATGGCTGTGGAAACTGAGTTTCGTTTGAGCCTCACTGCGGTTCAAATGACATGTAATAAATATTTTATTGTATTGTATTGTATTTTGGCCCTCATTTGGGAGTGAGAAAGTTGGCAACCCAACTCACCTTTCACAAGAGTTCTGAAGCATAGATAGTCAGCACTGGGCTTGCCAAAGGCCCAATCCCCAAACAAATTCTAAACAGCAAGGGCAGAATATACAATTGTTGAATGGCAGAATCTGCAATTGTTAATCTATTCACAGTACAGATGGAAGTCGAGTTTACAACCACCATTACATTGCACTGAAACTCTTCAAGCAAGCAGTTGCTCAGGAAATAATCACAAGGGCAGTCACTTTAAATAGATCACATGAAATGTCATGTTTTACTCTCCAGGCAGGGGGCTATAGACTGAGAGTGCTTCTGATTTGCGCCTTCCTGAAGTAAGGAGAAAACAACAGACGTGCATTTATGTTAGATCTTTCACAAATTTGGAATGTTTGAACTTTGCAATCTATGAAAACTTTTTGAACGATCAAATGAACAGATTATCCACTAAAAGCTGAGGAACCAATGCTGGCCAGTTGTTTTTTTCTAGTCTAAGAGATACGATCATGGAAACAGGCCCCTCGCCCCTCCAAACCAACCCCCCCCCCCACTCCTCCGAGTCCATACCACTCAGCTTTCCCCATACACTGCACTATCTTATTCACTAGGGACTATTCACAATTTTTTTTTAAACCAAAGCCAAGTTAACCTACAAACCTGTACATGTGGGAGCAAACCAGAGCACCTGGAGAAAACCCACGCGGTCACGGGAAGAACGTACAAACTCCATACAGACAGCACCCGTAGTCAGAATCGAACCCAGGTCTTGTCAGACTCTAATGCAGCAACTCCACTGTGCCGCCCTATTGGGGAGAACTCCCTTGCTGTCTTCAAAATTGTGTAATGTGCTGCGGCCCTCGCCAAGAGACACGGACAGAATTTAATCCTTCAATAAAAAATAGACACAAACTGCTGGACTAACTCAGCGGGTCAAGCAGCATCCTTGCACAACATGGATAGGTGACGTTTCAGTTCGGGACCCTTCTTCAGTCTGGGTTCTCCAGAGATGTTGCCTGACCCGCTGAGTTATTCCAGCACCGGGTGTCTTTTGTTGTCAATCAGCAGCCCCAGTTCCTCCTTTCTACATCACCATCCAGGGAAGCGCTGAGAAAGAGCTTTACTCTGAAGTGGGACTTGAATCCATATGGTTCTGACTCAGAAGCGAGAATGCTTCCAGCTGAGCCACAGTTGACACCTGGATAGAATACTAAACAGCTAACACCGTCTACCCTGGTACAACAGGAAGAAAAATAATTTCTGCCATAGACGCAGGAACACAGCACCTGCCTGGGTGCTAATCTTTTCCAGCAACTAGCGGGAGGCGGAAAGTGATTAACGGTGGTGAGGGGGGGACGCTAGCTCTCGCTGACAGGATAAAAGGGAAATGCACAATAAAAACAGAACCGGGGTCTTACCTTCCACACCTCAGGGGAAAAAGTCTGAAGGTGGCCAGGCAGGGAGAGGGTCAACAGTTCGATGGACCACCCGCACAGAAGGAGGCGATGGCTGGTGGCATCAGCCTGCAGCAACCTGAGGCTCGGCTGGATCGGGCACCGCTCCAGAAGGCCGAGTCGGCAGACCGGACCAGAACTTGACAATGGAGTCAAGACCTGGCAACTCTTGCATGAGGTTTCAGTGGACTATTTCTATACATTACATTCTATAGATTCTATACATTAACCGGGAATTGTGCTTAGGTATGGCAATACTTTACAGAATTGTATCCAAACAAAGAATTTCAGTATATATATCCGTACATGTGATAATAAGGAACAATTGAACCCGTGATCAAGAAAGCACGTCAGAGTATTTAATTTCTTAGGCATCTGAGAAGATTCTCACGAGGTTTCTCTCGAACGTTTACAAATGCACCATAGATGTATTCTGACCTGATGCATCTCAGCCTGGTACGGCAGTGCTCTGCTCTTGACTGCCTGAACCTGCAGAGAGTGGTGAAGACAGGAAGGCAGGAAGTATTGCCAAGGATGCCTGCCACCCTGGCCATTCCCTTTCCTCTCTTCTACCCTCTGAAGAAGCTTGAAAGCCCAGACGTCCAGATGCAACAACAACTTCTTCCCCATTGCTATCCGACTCCCGAATCACACGATAGACACAAAATGCTGGAGTAACTCAGCGGGACAGGCAGTATCTCTGGAGGGAAGGAATGGGTGATGTTTCGGGTCAAGACCCTTCTTCACAACCCTTTCTGAAGATGCTGCCTGATATTCTTGTTCAGTTATTCCATTATTTCACCAGCATTTTGCTTGTACTACTTTAGATTACACTAGAATCTTTGTACCAGGAGGCAGATTGCATACAGTTCAGTAAAGTATTGCCATACCCAAGCACAATTCCCAATTAGCACAAACATGTATAGAAATAGTCCACTGAAACCGCATACATTTGTCACTGTATTTATTGCTGTTTCTGTCATTATCTTGGATATTATTTATTCCATGAGCTCCTGCGAACAAGAAATTTTATTGCACCCTAGTGATTCAAAGGTACTTTGTAGTCACATATACCTAGGTGCGATGAAGTGCTTTGTTTTGTGTACAACCTGGTTAAATCATACGGCAGAAGTAGACGTCATTACACTGGAGCCATCAAAGTTATAAAAAGCTCATTGAACAGTTTTATCTTCTGCTCACAGCAGCGAACCAGACCTGTCATCACACGTGGCCACAGGCGGCCCCCCACCGGATCCCCCCTTTGTTCTCAGCAGCCCCCCCACACCAGGTCCCACCTTGGCAATAAATAACAAGTAGAATCTGCCCTGATGCAGCATCTCAAACCGGAACACTGACTATCCCCATCCCTCCAGAGATGTTGCTCAGCCCACCAAGTCATCTTGTTGAGTCTCATTGTCTGTAACTCGTTTGCACCTAGCCCACAGCTAACAATGGCCTATCTCCTTTATCATCATTACTTTTTTCCAAATCTTTAATAAATTTCTTCTATATCTCTCCATATCGTCTATATCTCCCAATTCCCTTTCGCCTGATTCTCAATCTGAAGAAGGGTCTCAACCCGAAACGTCACCTGCTCCTTTTCTCCACAGATACTGTCTGACCCGCTGTTATTCCAGAATTTTGTGAATATATCTTCGGTTTAAACCAGCATCTGCAGTTCCTACAAGTTCACTACAAGTTCCTCCAGCAGTTTGATTTTTCACAAGTACTTAATGATTCTTAATTAGAGGGGGCGCTGTCCTGTGCGCGGCTGCCCTGCCAGCAGTTGTCTGTCTTTTCACCGTTTTATTTTTATTTTTAGTGAGTTAAAGTGTTTTGTTTGGAGGTCTAGACTTTTTTGTGTGGGGTGTGGGGCAAAAGGGGAAACTGCCTTTCAGGGTCCCTACCTGGTCGGAGAGGCAGCTTTTCTCCGGGCTGCAGCTTCGACCCGTCCTCGCGGCCTACCAGCGGGCCTGGAGCGGCGTTTCCTGTCGCGGACCGCCCAGAACCTCGGCTTCGGCGGTGGCACAGTGCTGGAGCGCTATCGTGGCGGGTGATGCCTTGCCTGGGTCGCCGCGCTGGAGCACCGACCGGTGAGCTGAGACCGCCGGGTAAAACATCGCGGAGCTGCGGGACTGTGGAGCGGCCAGCTGCGGCGCTGAACTTTACACCGGGAGCCTGGGATCTCGCGACGAGATCGCCAGTTGTGGAGCTCCAACCAGCGCGGCCTTGTCGGCTTCGGAAGCCGCGGCCTCCAGTACGGAGGCGGCCGTTCCAGGGTTCCCAAGCCGCTGTGAGGACTCTCCCGACGCCGGAGCACCACCACCCGGCGAGAACGGCCAGGAACATCGGGCCTCCGTAGAGGCAACTGTAGAGGCCTCAATAGGCCCGACTATGGGTGAACTGGGGTTGGGGACTGGACTTTGTGCCTTCCCTCATGGTAGGAGAGCCATTGTGGGGGTTATGTCTGTATTCTTTCTTAGTGTGTTGCAAAATGGCAAAAAGCATTTCACTTCATTGCACCTCGGTGTATGTGAATGTGACCAATAAAATACCTTTGATACCTTTGATTCTTTTTAACACAACAGGTGACCTCCTGATATCATAATTCCAAGCCTTAGTTTCAAGCACCAAAAGCTACAACATGAACCCGTCAGCACCCCTGTTATTGACCAAGTCAACCTGCAGCTAAATAACTAATGATCTCCAGTGCTAAACAACTCATGGTTAATGAATGTGAGGAAGATCAATCCAGTAATAAGGACATGACGTAATTATTTTTCAGCTCTAGAATTAGAGGCAATGGCACACAAAAGGCCAGAGGGCTCAGATGGTTAACTTAACCGTTCAGTGATAATGATTTGAGCTATAAAATGCAAATACTTAACGACTTTGGCAAGACTTGCTTTGCATTTCTTCCTTCACCAGAGGGATTTTCTGTCAATGCTAATAAATTACTATGTTTTTGCATTACAGAAGCAGAATGCAGCTTTACTAAAGCTATTGTATCTGACGAAGATAGACATAAAATGCTGGAGCAACTCGGCGGGACAGGCAGCATTTCTGGAGAGAAGGAATGGGCGACGATTTGTGTCGAGACCCATCTTCCCGAAATATCATCCATTCATTCTCTTCAGAGATGCTGCCTGTCCCACCGAGTTACTCCAGCATTTTGTGTCCATCTTGGGTGTATAACCAACATCTGCAGTTCCTTCCGAGCATTGTTTCTAACAGTTGTGCAATACTGCTCTCTGGGCTGAAATACCAAACGGTGTGAAGTCTTCGAAGATAAGACACAAAATGCTGGAGTAACCCAGCGGGACCAGCAGCATCTCTGAAGAGAAGGAATGGGTGGCGTTTTGTGTCGAGACCCTTCTTCAGACTGAGAGTTAGGTCTAGAGTTAGAGGGAGTCTAGAGATATGGAAGGGCATGGTGTGAAAACGACAGATCAAAGCAGAAGGTGATAAGGGAAATGTAGAATGGATCATTGTTAGCCGAGGGGAAGGTGACAACGTGGCATATGTTTAATCAGGAGGACATCAATATTCTCAGCAATGTAATCAGCAATGTTTAATCAGGAGGACAACAGAACTAGTCCAACTCTTCCCTGTATCTCAATCCAGAGGAACATTCTTCCCGATTATCCCATGACTGCTAAATTTCCACTGTCGGAAGAGGCACCCCAGTTCCATGCAGGTCCACTTCCTTAAAGGAAAGCCATCACAAACAGAGTCTTGCCAATTGGGGTGCTACCTACTGCCACCCATCCAACCTGCACTGACTCACTGTAGAGCAGCGGCTATGGTCTGGCGTAGACACAAAAAGCTTGAGTAACTCAGCGGGACAGGCAGCATTTGTGGAGAGAAGGAACAGAACGTTTCGGGTCATGACCCTATGGCAAGAGTTCCCGACCTGTAGTACATTTACCCCCGGGGGGGTAAATTTCACCTAACCAGGAGGCAAATTTGTTGATTCTGGATTTGTACGTATTTTTTCTCATTGACTGACTGTGTTTGGTTCTAGTATACCGGTTATCTGTTCATCATTAGTTGTTCATAAATAAGTGAAATCACATCGTTATGTGCTACAGGTGCACAACCTTTTATCCGACGATCCAAATAACGAAAACCTCCGAATAGCGACATTTTTTCGGTCCTTGAAGAAAGGTCCTTGAAAACGTTCACCGAGGGCGGCCCGCAGAGGTGACAGCGGAACCTCCGGTCGGTCCTCGAAGAAAGGGGAACTAAATCCCCATTCATTCACCCCACCTACACCCCTCTGCTTCCCGGCCATGTGCGTCCCTTCCCTCCCCTCTCCAGCTCCCCGCTCATTGCACCGGCGCGGGGGCTTTGTACTGTCTTCACGTCGCGATGCTAGCAGCACAGTGCCAGTCACCGGAGACGTCAGGACCAACGGAACACCGACCCCCAGGCCCACTGCAAGTACGGAGATCCCAGATCAGCAACTCCAGCCCAGCCCCGTTCCAACTCCAGAAGAACACGCTCCCCGTATGGGCAGAAGCTGATGGTGTGCAAGAATAACGTCTTGTTCTTGGGGTGGCGCAGCTCGGGCTGTGGGCGAACTACCACTTGTCGCCATAGCGGCCCATCGGGGAGCGGATTCCTCTGGAGTTGGAGGGGGAGGGGGGTATTGTGCTGTTTAATCGCCCCCTACTATTCCAGGGACAGGGAGACAGGACGTTCACCGAGGGCGGCCCGCAGAGGTGACAGCGGAACCTCCGGTCGGTCCTCGAAGAAAGGGGAAATAAATCCCCATCCATAAAAGAGAAGGTGAGGGTATATTGCGCGGGAGGGTTAATAATTGACAATATGCTGCTATCTGCCCGCTGAGTTAAAACATTCCCACGGTAGACACGATACACAGTGTAGGCAGCAGCAGATTGTCGCTCCCTTCAGTTTCACCCCACCTACACCCCTCTGCTCCCCGGCCATGTGTGTGACCCCATCCCTCCCCTCTCCAGCTCCCCGCTCATTGCACCGGCGCGGGGGCTTTGCACTGTCTTCAAGTCGGCGATGGCTGCAGGTCAGTGCAGTCACCGGAGACGTCAGGTCCAATTGGACGTCGACCACCCGGCCCACCGCAAGCATGGAGAACCCAGAGACCCACAGCCAACAGCAGCCCAGCCCAGCCCCGCTCCAACTACAGAGGAACCTGGGTTGCGGATGACGGGGCGCAGCTCGGGGCGTCGTAGGGGTCCATCGGGGAGCGGGTTCCTGTTGGTCCTGACGTCTCCGGCCACCTGCTATCCTCCGGGAACTGTACCCCCCTTGCAGGAAAGTGGGGTTGTTTGCAGTTGCAGAGGGAGGGGGCAAGGGCGGTACAGTTCCCAGTCTCAGCTCCAGTCCAGGGGGGTGGCCGGAGACGTCAGGACCAACGGGACAGCGACCCCCAGGCCCACTGCAAGCACGGAGATCCCAGAGACCCACAGCCAGCAGCAACTCCAGCCCAGCCCCGCTCCAACTCCAGAGGAAAACGTAGGGGCAGAAGCTGATGGTGTGCAAGGTGTTCTTGGGGTGGCGCAGCTCGGGCTGTGGGCAAACTGCCACTTGTCGCCGTAGCGGCCCATCGGGGCGCGGATTCCTCTGGAGTTGGAGGGGGAGGGGGGTATTGTGCTGTTTGATCGCCCCCTGCTATCCCATGGACAGGGAGACACAGCGGCTTTTTAGACTGGTGGGCAATCACTTCCAAAGTTCTGCCCACACAGTCAGTACACCTCTCCTACACTGCATTTCATACAAACATTTATTCTGCAAGAAAAAACGACATTGAAGACTCAAACTCGCGACCGAGTAACTGCCTGGATCAAGGCGCAAACTCGCGACCTTGCGGATATGAGCCGAGCACTCTACCACTGAGCCAGCCATTAAAATCTACGCTAAAAAATTTCCATTCCAAAGACCGACAAATTCTGAATTACGAAAAGTGTATGGTTCCAAGGCTTTCGGATAAAAGGTTGTGCACCTGTATTAAAGTTGCCAGGGGTAAACGGGACAAAAAAGGTTGGGACCCCTTGCCCTATGGTCTGGCATACGTTTATCCACACAGGTCATCTATTCTCTGGAGCTGTCATGTATTCAAAGTGATACCATCTTTGAGTCAGACATCCAAGATTAAACACTATGACATTGATTTAGTATAACACAAAGCAGCTGCCACCCTTGTTTTGATAACTTCAACCCTTCTGAATCAGATTAAAAACATTGGGAAAGAATGGGGTATTTTACTGTGCAGATAGCAGTTAAATTGATTCATCTCATCACAATCTGTGACCTTTGGAATCAAAGACACAAGTGTTTAGGTAAATGGAGCTGAAAGAGACATGAACTAACATAGTCATAGACCACGGAAACAAGCCTTCAGCCCAATGCAGAGCAAGATCGTTCCTCAAAGTAGTCACATTTGGCCCATATCCTTCAAAGACTTTCCTATCCATGTACTTGTCCAAATGTATTTTATATGTTATTATTAGACCTGCCTCGATAACTTAATCTGGCAGCTTGTCCATATATCCCCTCTGTGTGAAAAAGTTGCCCCTCAGGTTCCTATTAAATCTTTCCCATCTCCCTTAAACCTACTTCCTCTACTTCTTGATTTCCCCTAGCCTGGGAAAAAAACTGTGCTTTAACCCCATCTACTCCCCTCACAATTTTATACACCTCCATTAAGATCAACCCTCACCCTCCTGCGCAGCAAGGAATAAAGTCCTTACCTGCCCAACCTCCCCCTATAACTCAGGCCCTCAACTCCTGACAACATCCTTGAAAATCTCCCCTGTACTCTTTCCAGCTTAATGGCATTTTTCCTACAGTAGGCGGACTAAAATGAATAAAAATATTGAATATTTCTCTCACCAATGTCTTGTGCAACTATAAAATAATATCCCAACTTCTGCACTAATTTCCCTGACTAATGAAAGCCAGCCAACATGCCAAAAGACTTCTTCACCACCCTATCTACCGTGACACCACTTTCAAGGAACTGTGTACCTGTATTCCAAGCTCCCTGTGCTCCATAACATTCCCCAGGGCCCTACCGTTCCATGTGAAGGTTCTGTCCTAGTTTGACTTCACAAAATGGAATACGTCACACTTAAACCATTTCCCACTTACCCAGTCTCTCAAGATCACGGTGCAATTCTTGATAACTAGCTTCACTACCTACAATACCACCTATTCAGGCAATCCCCACTTCACGTACCAATGCTTCAATTCCTTATACAGTCACTGGCGAATAACCCCAGACTTCCAGAGGACTGTGCATGAGACGGTTCTTATATATCATTTTCTATAGCTGCCTATATCATTTCACTCTTTATAGTCATATATAGTCATATAATCGTGGAAACAGGCCCTTCAGCCAAACTTGCCCACAGTAACCAACATGTCCCAGCTACACTAGTCCCACCTGCCAGCGTTTGGCCCATATCCCCCCGAACCTGTCCTATCCATGTACCTGTCTAACTGTTTCATAAACATTGGGATAGTTTAGCAGCTTGTTCCATACCCCTACCAGCCTTTGCGTGAAAAAGTTACTCCTCAGATTCCTATTAAATCTATTCCCCTTCACCTTAAGCCTATGCTGTCTGGTCCTCGACTTGGTAAGAGATTCTGTCCATGATATTGTTTTTTCATTTAAGTGAATTATCATCCTGACACTGCCCATAATCAAATTAATGGAATACATAGAGTATTCAGTCATTAATGAACAACTTGAATCTTTTTTTTATTATTACCACCTAGAAAATTCCTTTAAAAAATTCATGGGGAATTTGCATGAAGTCACATTTTTCTAAGTCAAGTGATTAGTAATCCGGGCAGCCCCCTGCAACCCACTGAAACCTCACCTCATGCCAAAGCATGGTCACATTGCAACAATTTGTCGGAGGCCATAAATAGCGATGAGTTGAGGAAGCAATTATCTATTTATAGTGAAGTTGGTTGAAGAATAAATAGGTAGCATGGAGAACAAACTGCTCATCTTCAAACTGTGCCAGGGAATCATTCACGCCCATGTGTGAGGGATGATGGAGCATCAGTTCAACAGAACAACACACCCATGCGAAGATAAACACAGAATGCTGGAGTAACTCAGCGGGACAGCCAGCATCTCTGGATACAAGGAATGGGTGATGTTTAGTCTCGACTCCCTTCTTCAGACTGAGAGTCAGGGGGAGAGGGAAACGAGAGATATGGAAGGGTAAGGTGTGAAAACGAGAGGTCAAAGGGGACGAAGATGAGGGAAATTGTAGAATAGATCATTGTTAGCTAGGGGAAGGTGACAACGGCCTGAAACGTCACCTATTCCCCTTATCCAGAGATGCTGCCTGTCCTGCTGAGTTACTCCAGCATCTTGTGTCTATCTTCGGTATAAACCAGCATCTGCAGTTCCTTCTTACACACTCCCTTCGGGAGGAGACTGGAGCGGCAGCCCAGATATTGTGCTCAGGTGTTCAATGTGGGATAAATCCACAACATCATTATCTTGCAGGCTTCACATCAGTTTATTTTTCGTTAATACAATTGCCTCGAACGCTGCACACATTTTCTGGGATACTGAACCAGGACGACACTATTTCTTTAAGTGAGGTTAAATAGTGGGGTGTTGCACTAATTACTGTACACAGTTGGCTGTGAAGGCCAAGTCAATGGATATTTTTTTAAGACAGAGGTAAATAGATTCTTGATTAGTACAGTTGCCAGGGGTTATGGGGAGAAGGCAGGAGAATGGGATTTAGAGGGAAAGATATAGACAATAGGTGCAGTACTAGGCCATTCGGCCCTTCGAGCCAGCATCGCCATACAATGTGATCATGGCTGATCATCCCCAAACAGTACCCCGTTCCTGCCTTCTCCCCATATCCCCAGACTCCGCTATCTTTAAGAGCCCTATCTTGCTCTCCCTTGAAAGTATCCAGAGAACTGGCCTCCACCGCCCTCTGAGGAAGAGAATTGAATGGCGTGATAGATAGATCAGCCGTAATTGAATGGCGGAGTAGACGATGGACCAAATGGCCTAATTCTGCTCCTATCACATGAACTTATAACTCAGTGGGACAGGCAGCATCTTTGGGGAGAAGGGATGGGTGATATTTCAAGTTGAGGCCCTTCTTCGGACTCTCGACCCGAAACGTCACCCATTCCTTCTCTCAAGAAATGCTGCCTGTCCTGCTTGGGTTACTCCAGCATTTTTTGTCTGTCTTCAGTGTAAACCAGCATTTGCAGTTCCTTCTTACACTATTTATTTAAGACCATCAACAGCTTTTGCCCTGAATGACTAAATATTGCTCTCGGTCACCAAATCATTCTTGCCATTTCCCAGCTGTTCCACTGCGTGCAAAATGCCCACAATTGATTCAATGAGCAGAGAAAGAATAAATCGCCCTTAAAAAGAGCAGTTAGGTACAACACTGAGCCCCATGGAATGCCGCACATTTATGATAGACTGCACAGTCAAACTCTTCCAGGATTTCTGCTGTGTTTCAAAAACCAGGGCTGGTTCAGACAACCCACGGTTAAAAACTGCATCTTGTCAGAAGCAGCCCGTCTGCTTTGCCCAGCTGTTAACGCTGCAGAAACTACTGGCTTTGCCCAATTTGCGTTCACGAAGCCAACATGATTTGCATGCAGGACAAAAACAGCTGAAATAGCAGAATACATTCACCAGATCACAGAGGAAAATCCCACGTTATAACGTGGGACTGGTTAATCACTGCAAACTAATGAGTCTGAGCCTACATCTTGAACCAATCACCAGAAAATGGATCTTGTTATCCTGGTACATCGATTATTCAAGCTTGTTCACCTCAGTCCCTTATTTGGGTGAATAAGGGGGCAAAATTGGACCAACAACTTTTCAGCTTCTGCAAGTGTAGAATCTCCCAGGGGGGATGGGAAAAGGGGAGGGCGAAAGGGGGGGAGGGGGGAGATGGGGGGGGGGGAAAAGGGGTTGAAAGCCGGGGGGGGAGGGGGGTTGAGAGAGGAGAGGGGGTGGGAGAAAGGGGACGAGCGGTAGGGGAGAGTGAGGCAGGGGGTTTAATGGGCAACATTAAAGACGGGGATCCAACGTAAACAGAAGGCAGAGCAGAAGCTCCAGTGTAAGTGCCGGCGCTGCTCCACAAACACTCCCCGCTCCCAGCCTTTCACAGTCACTGGCGATGCTTGTGGCCCCGTTAATCCGCGCTCCGCGGCACCGTCTGCCCGGAGCTTGGGTACAAGGCGCCCACATACCTGAGAGTTCGTCGGGCTCCAGCCCGCTGTCCGTGTCGATGCCGGCCAGCACGAAGTAGTCGGCGAAGCGGCAAGATCCCGGGCTGGGGCTGGGGTTGCTCATCGCTGCTGGAGGCGGCTGCTCAGCCTAAACCCGGCTGCTCCCTCTCGATCTCCCTTCCCTCACCCGCTCCTCGCATCCCCCATGGCTCCGGCACTGGCTCCTTGCAAAGGGGGTAGTGCGAGCAGTGTTCGGCTGCGGCACTCACTCGGCTCCACCTCCCGGCGGCTCTGCCCCCTCTCCCTGCCCCGGCACACTGACGCAGTGCGGGCGCTACTTTCACACCCGCCCAGCAATCCCCGGCTCACTGCTCCGCCGATCCCCGGCTCCCTGCTCCTCCTCTCCTCTCCTCCCCTCCCCTCTCTCCCCTTCCCCTCACCCCACCCCCTCCCCTCCCCTCTCCTCTCCTCCCCTCCCCTCCCGTTCTCTCCCCACCTCTCCCCTCCCGTCCCCACTCCCGCTCCTCCTCTCCTCTCCTCTCCTCTCCTCCTCTCCCCACACTCCCGGCTCCACTCAGTCCCCCTGCGCTGTGAGGTTCAGCCTATTTCTGAAGTTCTTTCCTGGACCCAGCACATTGATGCAATTATAAAGAAAGCATATCAACGCCTCTATTCCCTGAGAAGATTACGGAGATTCTCGGTATGCCAGAGAGGATTCCCTTAAACTTCTACAGGTAGAGAGCATATTGACTGGTTGGACCACGGCCTGGTTCAGCAACTTGAATGCCCAGGGGCAAAGAAGACGACAAAAAGTTGTGGAAACAGCTCAGTCCATCACGGGTTCTGATCTCCCCACCATTGAAGGGATTTACGGAGTCACTGCCTCAAAAAGGCAGCCGACATCATCAGAGGCCCACATCACCCTGGCCACACACTCATCTCACCCCTGCAATCGGGAAGAAGGTACAGGAGCCTGAAAACTGAGATATCCAGGTTCAGGAACAGCTTCTTCCCTACACCCATTCGGCTATTAAACACGACAACCTCAAATAAGCTCTGAACTGTGTGTTTGTTTATGTATACTCACACACTGAACTTTGTTTTCTCATTTATTATATTGTTGACAGTGTATTATGTTTACAAATTATGTTGTGTTGCTGCAAGTAAGAATGTAATTGTACTATAACCATATAACCATATAACAATTACAGCACGGAAACAGGCCATCTCGGCCCTACAAGTCCATGCCGAACAAATTTTTTTCCCCTCCCACACACTGAACCCTTTCCCTTCTCATCCATATGCCTATCTCATTTTTTAAATGATACCAATGAACCTGCCTCCACCACTTCCACTGGGAGTTCCACACCGACACTCTCTGTGTAGTCCCCCTATGTTTAAACTTCTGTCCCAAATTAAGTGTTGTTTGAATCTTCCCTATTCTGCTGCATTTTAAAGACCTCTATCAGGTCCCCCCTTAACCTTCTGCGCTCCAGAGAATAAAGACCTAACTTATTCAACCTATCTCTGTAACTTAGTTGTTGAAACCCAGGCAACATTCTAGTAAATCTCCTCTGTACTCTCTCTGTATTTGTTTCATATGACAATAAAACACTCTTGACTCTTCAAAATATTTCCCCCTTCATCTTAAACGTATGCCCTCTGGTTTTCGATTCCCCCACTCTGGGCAAGCGACTCCGTGCATCCATCCGATTTATTCCTCTCATGATTTTATACACCTCTATAAGCTCACCCCTCAACCTCCTGTGCTCCAGGGAATAGAGCCCCAGCCTGCTCAGCCTCTCCCTATAGCTCAGTCCCTCGAGTTCTGGCAACATCCTTGTAAATCTTCTCTGCACCCTTTCAAACTTGACAACATATTTCCTGTAATATGGTGCCCAGTACTGAACACAATACTCTAAATGTGGCCACACCAACTGAGACTCGAGGGAATTGGGATCGTGGCCCACATCAAAGATTCACACACACAATCTAGGCTGACGCTCCTAGTGCAATGCTGAGCTAATGCTGCACTGTCTGGCCTCAATCAACACCAAAGCATGATAACCACAAGAGATTTTGTGCTGGGTACATCAGCAAATTCTTAGATTACTGTCATTTGCAGTTTACAGGAAGTGTGTTTCAAACCTTTTGGCTTCAATCGGCCAAGTTGGAAGATTTCTACTGTAACGATCACTTTCATTTTTTCCTGTGCCTTCAAAGGAAAGATTACTTTGGAGCTCCTACAGAGGCTGAACCAATAAATATAGTCATAAAGCCAAGTTAGGATCACAGAGAGAGAGAGAGAGGAGATCTAATGGCAGTCTTGACATTGGAGAGAGAGATGAAGACGTTGAGACAAAAATTCCAAAACTTGGAGGTGAGATGACTAAGACATGGCTGTCAAAGTGATGTAGGGAATTAAAGGCTCCAGGAATTAGACTGATGACAAGTTCAAAGGAGCTATAGGGCTGTTCGAGATGCAGATAGAGAGGGGTGAGTCCATATTTAAAATATAGATATGAAACTTAGCAACACACTAACTCCTTGAGGGCGGGATGGTTACGCAACAGTAGAGGTACTGCCTTACAACGTCAGAGACTGGTTCGATCCTGACTACGGGTGCTGTCTGTACGGAGTTTGAACGTTCTCTGAAGTAAAGGGGAGATAACTGGTAGAAAGAGGTGAGGGAAGGGGTAACGATAATGTCCACATAACCAACATACAAAGGCATTTCCCAGTCCACAACTTTAGGACTTCACTGGTTTAACCAGCTTTGTGAGGGGTCATCTATATTTTACAGATTCATGCTGGCTTTTGGATCAATTGAAATGTTCAAATGCCAGGTAACTCCATCTTAATCAGCGAGGCTGGCGATTTTAGGTAACTGGAATAAATAATGAAGTCGCTTGGACAGATTTTCAAATTAAAGTAAAAATTTGTTAATCAAAAGGAGTTTGAAAGATTATGTTTGAGAACCTGCAATGTTCTTACCTACTTGCTTTAAAACTCCCGAGTGTATAGTAAATGACTTGGTGTTGGCGATTTATCACATGTCAGTACCATCATTTCTTCATTCTCTTGCTTTAATTACGTTGTTAAATTCTCATCAATATTACTTTTGACGTCCACACTATTGCTATGATCTTTCTATTGTTAATAATTTACAGTGTTACTGTTAAACATTTATAGGAGAGTTCCTGACATTGGGGACTGTTCTTCCAGTATTAAATTTCATCAACCATTTATCAAAAGATGCCTCATTTGATTTGAAAACTGCATCTTTACTTGGGAAATGTATACATTACACTTTTATTTAGTTACTTCTACCACACCAATCCACGAGCAGTGCATTCATGTTTCCAGTCTTATTTGTTCAGTGCTAGTTAGCAAAAACTACAAACTTTAAACTTTTAGTCTAAAGCATGGAAACAGGCCCTTTGGCCCATCGAGTTCACACTGACCAGCGATCACTCGACAAGCGAACATAGAAACATAGCACTGGCTATGCACTATCCTCTAGTACACTAGCACTTTCCACTAGTTATGTGGATATGCACTATCCACTAACTATGCACTATCCACTAGTACACTAGCACTATCCAACACACTAGAAACAGTTTACAGAAGCCAATTGTTGGAGGGTATGTCTACAAATCTGTATGTCTTTGGGATGTGGGAGGAAACTGAGCACTCAGAAAACCCACACGGTAAAAGGGAGAAAACACAATGATGTAATCCAGCACCCGTAGTTTGGCCAGGATCGAGCCCGGGTCTCTGGCACTGTAAGGCGGCAACTCTACTGCCGATCCACTGTGCCGCCCCTCACATAACTCAGATGATAACCCCACTTTCACTTGGTAGTCTGAGTGTTAAGTACAAAGAACTGCATATGCTGTTTAATGCACAAAATGCTGGAGTAACTCAATGGGTTAGGCAGCACCTCTGGAGAACATAGATAGGTGACGTTTCAGGTTGAGACCCTTCTTCAGGCTGTTTGTCGGGAGGGAAGAAGATAGGTGGAAAAGGGAAGAGTCAGGACAAATAGCAGCAGGTAATAGGTCAACATAGACGAGGGTGGATTTTTTGATATGATTGGTTAGAACAAAGACCAGAAACAAGAAAGAAAAGAAGGTGTGAGACAGGTTTGAAGCAACAGAGTCATGTTGCTTGGCTGTCAACAAGTCATTCTGTGGGTGTAGTTTGTGGTGCTCTGCCCTCATTTGTCCCCATCACTGAATTCACTTCATAAATCATTTGTGAGGAAATCACCATTCACCCTAATATCCTTGTCATTGCCCAACATGGGGGCGATCGTTGTGGATTTATTCACCTTGGGACTAAGGAGGGATGATGTTATGTTCAAATAGTTTCTCTTGTAAAATGGGGCTTCTATCGATTCATTCATAGAATAAGAGCGTTGCATGCAATGCTCACATTTATTTGTTCATCTCTAATTACTTGACTTCTCAGAGTCAGCCACATTGGCAGGTCTGGATTAACATACAGAGTAGTTTGGATTAAGCTGGCCACCTCCTTCTCTGCAGTACATTAGTGCAACAGATGGCACTTTAACCACACAATCTCTGACCACTCAGTCTCTGGGGTTTGGGGTTAGGAGGGAGAGATAGATCAGCCATGATTGAATGGTGGAGTAGACTTGTTGGGCCGAATCACTTATGAACATGAATTTATGAACACTCTTTTTCATAACACACCAGTTTTTAGTGCTGATGTTAATATCTTTCAATATTTGTTTTCGTACTTCCTTTGTAGATCTTTTGTTGCCTTTTGTCTCCGTTTTGCACCTCATACACAGCGTGCATATACAGTAATATTGCCAGCATGCCAACAGTAATATTGATGGAAATTTACCAATATAATAAAAGCAAGAGAATGATGAGGATCTGCACAGCATTTCATATTCTTGCATGTTCTGTTTGTGCTAAATTGTTTCTTATTCTCTAGTGGGCCATAGCATAGTTTTGTTTGGTCAGCATTTTCACAACCATAGGAATATAAAACAGTTTTATTGCACACCTCAAGTTTTCTTGTGAATGCGTACCACAGGCCTGTACTTTTATTCATTAGTAGATTGACCCAGATTGCCCATCCCTCCCCCTAATCATTGTACTAGTTTCAATGTCGTCCTGGTGAGTTTCATTGTCTGTAACTCGTTTTCATCTAGCCCACAGCTAACAATGGTCTGTTTCCTTTATCATCATTACTTTTTTGGCATATCTTTCATTCATTTGTTCTATATCTCTTTATATCACTGTCTATATCTCTCGTTTTCCTTTCCCCTGACTCTCAGTCTGAAGAAGGGTCTCGACCCGAAACGTCACATTCCGTTTTTCCAAAGATGCTGCCTGACCCACTGAGTTACTCCAGCTATTTGTGTCTAACTGGAGTATGAAATCAGTTTACTTAAAACTGGAACCTTAGTAACTGGTTAACATTCTTCATTCAAGCCGCACGCTGACCTTGATCCGATTATGACAATCATTAGGTCAATATTTGTGTATAATTGGGCTGTAATCGATAGCTGACATGTTATCAATTACTAAATGTTAGCCGAAGATAGACAAAAAATGCTGGAGTAATTCAGCGGGACAGGTGGCATCTCTGGATAGAAGGAATGACCTGTCCCGCTGAGTTGCTCCAGCATTTTTTGTCTATCTTCGGTTTAAACCAGCATCTGCATTTCCTTCCTACACTAAATGTTGGCCTCCATTTTCAAGATCTGCCGCTACATCACTCACTGCTTCCTAAACAGATAAAACAAAACAGGATTTATTTTATTTTAGAGATACAGCATGGAAACAGACCATTCCGCCCACCAAGTCCACACCGAACAACGATCACCACGTACGCTAGTTCTAAGTTATCCAACATTCGCATCTTACACACTTGGGACAATTTACAGAAGCCAATTAACCTACAAACCTTCACGGCTTTGGAATGTGGGCCTATTTTAACATTATTGGCTGATTATCTATCCACTGGACTGTTGGATATATGGAGAGCGTACTGGAGTTCTAAGGCCAAGTTACAGCATTCATATTAGGTTTAGTGTGCAGTACAATTGGCTTCTTGGATAAAAAGGGGCGTGGCAAATCAAACAGTTCCTGGTTAGATTTATTGCAGTTTACTGATCAATGCATGTAAAAACACAAAATTGGAGCAGGGAACCAAAGTGACAGTTTCACCGAACACTTACGCTCAGTCCACCTATTCCTTTTCTCTAGAAACGCTGCCTGACCCACTGAGTTACTCCAGCAATTTTTGCCTATAAATGGTGCCACTGTCGTTCACCCACCCAATATCACATTAGTCTGAATGATTTTGACTCATATTTACAGAGCAACCTCTTAGTCCAGGTGCAGGCCTGATTTATTTGTCGTTCCACCCCACCAATGTGCACCATCTACGGATGATATCATCACTCATCAGACCTTTCAGTTGTCAGCGGGTCCTGATGGGGGGCTGAGAGGGAGCAAAGGTGCAGAGGACGAAGATCAATGCAAAACTATTTGTGATGTGAGAGAGAGAGAGATGGAGGTCAGGGGGGCCAGGAACAGCTTTCAAACACAGCAGGACAGAAAATATGGACCAGATGGTGGACAAAAAGATCTCGGTACAAATGAGAAGGCCACTTAGCCTTAGATAGACACAAAAAGCTGGAGCAACCAGCCACCATCTCTGGAGAAATGGAATAGGGACTGACAAAGGGTCGCGACCCGAAATGTCACCTAACCCACTGAGTTACTTCAGTGTGTTGTGGCTATCTTCGGTTTAAACCAGCATCTGCAGTTCCTTCATACATAGGCCACTTAGCCCTCTTGGTTAATCCATTTGAAAAGACTATACTCCCCAGACACCAGCCTTAACCCCTATTTCACCTCTGACCTCTTCACCCCATTTCCATCTCTGTCACAACCAGTTGGTTTTACAACTTGTTGTAAGCCCCTTTACACCCACCGATGTCACAGTCTTTTACTCTGCGTAGGGGAATCAAGAACCAGAGGACATCGGTCGAAGGGCCGAATGGCCTACTCCTGCACCTAATTTCTATGTTTCTATGGTGAGAGCTGCTAGATGATGTATTTGAGGCAGGTACTAGAACAACATTTAAAAATCACTTGGACAGGTACATGGACAGAAAGTTATTAGAGTGATATGGGCCAAACGTGGGCAGGAGGGACTAGTGTAGATGAAGCAGTTTAATCAGCAAGGGCATGTTGGGCCGAAGGGCCTGTTTCTGTGCTGTATGACTATGATTCTAAATAACCCTTGACTTATAATTTTCTGCTGCATTTAGAAAAATGCTTCTTGCATGTCTCAAGTCGAATTACATTAATTAGTTGGCTTCTATCCTTCAATAAAAACATTGCTATTGATACCAGACTTGCTGGTTTTAACTTTTTCTTACTTTATTTCACATTACCAGCATTTGCAGCATCCTTGCCTCTCATCTTCACGTGCAGACAGCAGTGTGAAATTTGTAGGTAGGAACTGCAGACGCTGGTTTACACCGAAGATAGACACAAAATCCTGAAGTAACTCAGCCGGTCAGGCAGCATCTCTGGAGAAAATGAATGGGTGACGTTTGGGGTTAAGACCCTTCAATTCTTTATGTTCGTGCAAAAAACTGCTGGAGGATGTCAAAGTCAAACCCTTCAATAAGACTCGTGAACGACTTGATTAACCGTCAGCAGTGGATGGTTTTATGTTACTTACACAAAGAGTGTCACAGTCAAAGGCTGTGATCACAACTCTAAAATTAAGTCAGTACAGCAGGACATTTACACCAAAAAAGATAACAATTTAGGATGACAGATGTGAGGTAGATTGATCTGTTAATTACAGGAATTGTGCCTTACTTTTACATTGAACAAAAGTCACGACAATTAAGGTGTTATTGGCAAGTCTGCGAGAAACGGGCAATAGTGGACTGACAGTTATATGTTAAGTGATAGATACTGGCAGACGTCATTTGGACCCTGCGAGCAAAGGCAGCGTCAATGAAGGTGTTAATGGCGAGTCTAGCTGGCAACTTGAACAAATGTATTAATAAACTCCTCCAACAAGGAACTCAGGGGTTCAGGCAGCAGCCGTGGAAGCAAAGAGGTAGTGAGCAAAGATCTTATAGCTCTGCTATAGGATCTTTGGTAGTGAGCGTTTCGGGTTGTGACGCTACATCACCTGAAACGATGACCAACCCTTTCCTGCCATACATGCTGTCTGATTCACTGATTTCCTGCAGCAGCATGTTTTGCTCCAGTCTCACGAGTCTTGTTTGTGCTCGCCGTTTGCCTTTTCGCTCCCACTGTAAAATATCCAACAAGATGCTGGGAATCTTCGATGCGGGAAATACTCAGCAGGCCGGGACACATTGTCTATACCCATTGATTTATGTCAGAGCAAAGGGGAAATTCCAACATTGCTTTCCCCCAGGTTGCTGCATGTATTTCCGCGAGTAACGCAACTCATTTAAGGCTTAGCTTTATTATTATTGTCATGTGTGCCGAGGTGCGGCGAAGAGATTTGCTTCGCATGTTATAAAATCATATCAGATAATACTTTACATAAATCAAGTCAAGAGTGTTTTATTGTCATTATGTCCCAGACAGAACAATGAAATTCTTACTCGCAGCAGCACGACAGAATATGTAAACATAGTACCCTGTAAACATTATAATAAACGGGAAAAAAGTAGTGTATATACACACACACACATATACATACTTGCCAGAGATGCTGCCTGTCCCGCTACTCCAGCTTTTTGTGTCTATTTTCTATACTTTGTGTACACTTTTTCTACACATATTTATATACACTTGTAATTACAGAAACCACACAACTATAGTGTATATATACTATACAATATATATACCATAGTAGTGTACTATAGTATACTATAATACTGTACTATACACTATATATACATATACACATGGTAAATATATTCTATACATATATGTGTGTGTGTGCATACACTGAACTTTTGTTCTCGTTTATTATATTGATTACAGAGAACTATGTTTATATATATATATATATATATATATATATACACACACACACATATACACATAAAAACAAACAAACAAACGAAGGGAAAGATGCAGAGTTCCTATCTAACTCTTTACTTTTCTTATTTTTAAAGTTTAAAATATGAAGTGGTACATGAAATGTATTATGTTATTTTTGGCTTATATCATTGTAATGTACACTACTTCTAATAAATAAAATAAAAACAAAAGGAAAGATGCAGAGTGCAGAATATAGGTCTCAGGATGCTGGTGTAGTGGGAAGCAAAGATCTTATAGCGAAGCTTCGCTATAAGATCTTTGGTGGGAAGCTGTAGACTCTGGCGCCAGTAGCTCTGACACTTCATAGCTCATGAGGACAAAGTTGGAGGCAGAACCAGTGTGCGGTTTCAGCAGGCAGCGGGGGGAACAAATGCAGCGGGACGGGGAGGCTGTGTGTTTCTGGGTTCCTTCCTCCCACTCTTGCGGGCTGAATCTGATTCACCATCAATGCTCGTTGCTTCCCCCTAGTAGCCGCACGGCGCAGCTGTGCCATGCTGCTGTGTAAACGCGTCCCAGCCCTGGGACGACGGCTGTGGCAGGGGCACCGCGCACCTTCCGTGCCGGAGCTGCGAGAGTTCATTGTCCGTAACACGGAGGCAGTGAGCGGGTCTCTGAGCCCGGAGATCACTCTGCGGCTCCTCACTCCGCGCTGTCCCTTCTGGAGCCAGGCTGCCCGGCTATGGCCCTTCGGCGACCCCTACTGGGCCATTTACTGGCCGGGAGGACAGGCGCTGTCCAGGTAGGTATCCAACCCAGTACAGGACCAGTCCCTTCCAGAGATAGACACAAAAATGCTGGAGGATCTGATGTTTTACCAGAACAATGAAATTCTTAATTGCAGCAGCACAACAGAATATGTAGGCATAGTACTCTGAAAACAATATAACACGATTATTTATAATATTATATAATACTGGATATCATTCAAGCCACACATATACTCTTTGCCGTTGTTATTTGCGTCTGTACCCTGTGAGGGTCAGACTAAACATTATCCAGAGTACTGTGAAATTCATTCTATTTGCAAACAGCCCAGCAAAAATCAGCAGAAATGGGTCCACCACATCTGCACCAACCATCAAGTTATAGTGATTCAAGTGATTTGGAAATACAAGGAGGCCTAGTAACAGAGGCATTTTCCTTGGTTGTCTCCCCCTTGATGTGTTGTTTTCACACCTTACCCTTCCATATCTCTGTGTCTCCCTCTCCTCTGACTCTGTCTGAAGAAGGGTCTCAACCCAAAATGTCACCCATTCCTTCTATCCAGATACCGCCTGTCCCGCTGAGTTAATCCAGCATTTTGTGTCTATCTTCCAGTAACAGACTTGTTCTAAATACCGCCCTTAGGTACATCCTGGATAACCCTGCGGTTACAAGGGGAAAGAAAGTTCTGGACCTGGGAAGTGGCTGTGGTGCATCAGCCATTGCAGCCTTCATGAGTGGAGCGACCGATGTTCTTGCCAATGACATTGACCCACGTAAGCACAAGTCAACAGGAAACTCGGATGAGTCTATAGTTATAAGGCAAACTGAAGTACAATGTACATCCAGATCCAGAATCTCAAGCTGGGTCATCGGCAAATATTAACGTTGTGATGGAGGAGATTTTAGTTTGTTAAATGGGAATGCCAGAGAGTGAATTGCAGGGCAAAGAGGGGGATGGGACTGATGGAATTGCTTTGCTGGGAAACAGCACGGGCTGAATGTCCTGTGAATTAGTAGTAGGGGATCAGAGATTATGCAGCAAAGGTGGGTAAATTGAATGAGTACACGCAGCACCTGTGAACTACTCAAGAGATGGAATAAGCTCGAAAGTGTGAAGTATCCTTATATTTAGTTTTGTGAAAAAGGCTCAAAATATATGTCAAAGTTAATGCAAGGTTGCATGGGGAGATTTGATGCTAAGACAATTCCAAGAGATTTATCGAACTCCTGTTATTGTTTTAGTATCAAAGCTCCCCATGCACGTGGCCAATATTTTTTGCCATATTAATGAACTGATTAATGAACTGACATATTCATGAAGAGTTGCTGCCTTCCAGCGCCAGAGACCCGGCTTCGATCCTGACTACAGGGGATGTCTGTATGGAGTTTGTACGTTCTCCCCGTGATCGCGTTGTTTTTTTCCAGGTGCTCTGGTTTCCTCCCACATTCCAAAGACGTACAGGTTTGTAGGTTAATTGGCTTAAGTAAAAAAATGTTTAATTGTCCCGAAGGTGTAGGATAGTGCACTGAGATCACTGGTCTGTGCGAACTCGGTGGGCCATAGGCCTGTCACCGCGCTGTATCGCTAAACTAAACTACCAATAATTATCATTGAGCTTGATCCCATCCATCTTCTTGTACAATATAGGTGAGTGATCTAGTCCGAAGGACCAGGAATCTTGGATGTTTTATTTAATTCCGCTTGTCTAGCTCGGAGCAAATTCAATATTTGGAGCACCTGAAAAATTGTTCTATCCAATATCAATTAAACAAAGGAAGAATTAGAAATAATTTCCAAACACACTTAATCCCACACAGGATGAATTCAGTCACTGTGGCAGACTTCCTAAATTATAGCACAAAGCATATCCATACACTGCATTCTCACTCAGTGTTTTGAAAGAAAATAAATGTACATGACACAGTGGATAGTCAGACAAGATAAAATTATTTGATATTAATAGCAGGGACTGATGAACGCACAGTCAGAGCATGCATTATATAAGACACAATGCAAACAATTGTAAGAGTATGAGGCTATTTGGGAATCGTAGGAAGTTGAAGCAGATGAAATGGCAATCACATACTTGATTTAAGTAAGAATAATTTTCAAAGAGTTTTTTAAGTTTTTAACCCAGAAACCAAAAGTCGATGCTGTGCCTGTAATTCAGTGTATTTCTAAAGTAACTAGAGCAAAGATGCAGGAAAGAAACGCAGGTTTAATAGTGTCTACTATCTATCATAGCCCTGATTTTTCTAGTAGACAATAATTCCATGATTTACCCAGTGTATAAAAAATGTTTGAGACTATTTCTAGAAATATGGGTATTTTTTGTCAGCAGTGGAAGGCAGTTGAAGAAAAAAGTTTTGTTTTTTCTCTGTGGTACATGTGCGTTTGTGTTCTTTTAGGAAATATAAATTCCCTGTTTTATGACTTGAAATGCACAGATAAACCTTTACCCATACTAGGTACCGCTAATAGTTGTGTGTTGACTACATTCAATGAAGAACATTTTGTCAAAGATAGACACAAAATGCTGGAGTAACCCAGCGGGTTAGGCAGCATCTCTGATGAAAAAGAATAGGTGACGTTTTGCCTCGGAACCCTTCTTCAGACTGAAGGTAGAGGTGGGGTGGGGAGAGAAGCTGTCGGCGAGAAAAGGTCAGAACAAATCAGGGCCAGAAACAGAAGACCTCAGGAAGGATGGAGCCCATTATGGCCCATTGTTGGCTGGGGAAGGGATGATAGTGAGAGGGATACAGGGATGCGAACAATGGAATTGGTTGGATGACTATGGTGGGTGGGAAGAAGGGAAGAGAGGGAATGCAGGAGTTACTTAAAATTAGAAAAATCAACATTCATCAACGTTGTGAGTTGCCCAACCAAAACATGAGATGCTTTTACTTCAATTTGCGTGTGGTCTCACTCTAACAGTGGATGACGCCCAGGACAAAAAGATCTGTATGGGAATGGAAAGGGGAGTTAAAAAGTTTGGCTACCGGGATATCGTGTAGGCCAAGGCAGAGTGAGCGCATGTTCAGCAAAACGATCACCACGTTTTATTGAATCAGGCAATATAACTAGTTTTGAGAAACTTGATTTAAGGATCAAATTACATAGTGCCTGTGACATACTTCCCAGAGTTAGTAGAACTTGGACATTTCTCCAATGCTTGTGAATAGAAACATAGAAAATAGGTGCAGGAGTAGGCCATTCAGCCCTTCGAGCCTGCACCGCCATTCAATATGATCATGGCTGATCATCTGGGTCAATACTGGGAATACTGGGTCAATTAAAATTTTTAAGAACTATCTTTTCTTAAAATGCATATCAAAGGATACAGGACAAAGGCAGGTTAGGTAAACATTGTTATCTGACCGAATGGGGCAAAAGGCTTGATAGGATGATCTATTTACAGTACTAATTGTTTGAAGAAATATTTTGATGGTACTCGTAGTCACCTATTCCTTTTCTCCAGAGCTGCTGCCTGACCCGCTGAGTTACTCCAGCTTTTTGTGTCTATGTTCGGTGTAAACCAGCATCTGCAGTTCCTTCCTACTCATAGGTCTTAATTGGACAGTGCAAATAGGGAAAATAGAATTGTATATAGACACAAAAAGCAGGAGTAACTCAGCGGGACAGGCAGTACCTCTGGAGAGAAGGAATGGGTGATGGTTCGGGCCTGAAGAAGGGTCTCGACCCAAAACGTCACCCATTCCTTCTCTCCAGAGATGCTGCCTATCCCATTGAGTTATTCCAGCTTTTTGTGTCTATCTTTGGTTTAGACCAGCATCTGCAGATCCTTCTTACACATACATAGAATTGAATATATGTACATGGCATATTTAAATGGTTCAATTCTGATTTCCTCCAGTTGCAGCAATTGCGATAGGAATAAACTGCGAACTTAACAAAATTCCACCACTGCGAGTAGCAACAGAAAACTTAATTGGAAAGATTGAAGAAAAATGGAATGTGATTCTTTTGGGAGACATGTTTTACGATGAAGAACTTGCCACTGATTTACTCACTTGGCTGACAAAATATAAGAAGCTTCATGGACCAGAGATCCTCATTGGGGATCCTGGAAGAGCAGAGTTTACAAAATATGTTGGACAGAACTGGCTGCAGAAGGTCAGCGAGTATGAACTTCCTACATCCACAAAGGAGGAGAATTATGGATTGACTTCAAGCAGTATCTGGAGATTTTTGTAGGATAAAACTGGGCTGGTCCAAGCCATTTCCTGTCAGGGTACAATTACAGGCCGTTCAGCTCTTCCTGTCTGATCTTTTACCTCAAGAGTCAAGAATGTTTTATTGTCATGTTCCAAACAGAACAATGAAATTCTTACTTTTAATGAACTGTGCACTGCAAGGGCCAGGAAGCGAGCGGGCAAGATCATCTCTGACCGCTCTCATCCTGGCCACAAACTCTTTGAATCACTTCCCTCTGGAAGGCGACTCCGGACTGTCAAAGCTGCCACAGCCAGACATAAAAACTGTTTTTATCCATTAGTAGTTGCTCAACAGCCAAAAATATGTAGCCTCCCTTTGATCTGGTATTTTGTTGGTTCACATGCTTGATCAATGGTGCTTTATCATTAATGTTTTATTATTAATGTTTAGTGTTTTCTGTGTCATTCGTAACTGTCACTGTATGTCATGTTGTTACTTGTGGGCGGAGCACCACGGCAAATTCCTTGTATGTGAATACTTGGCCAATAAACTTACTTACTCGCAGCAGCACAACAGAATATGTAAACATAGTACTCTGTGACCAATATAAATGAAAAAATGTTTGTTTATATACACACACAAACAAACAATAACAGTGCAAAAAAAAGCCTATGTAGTTCAGTGCTTATTTGGAGGTTGTAGTGTTCAATAGACTGGTAAGGAAGAAGCTGTCCTGCACATTACAGTTTCAGGCTCCTATATTTTCTTCCCCATGGCAAGAGTGAAATGAATGTGTGGCTAGGGTGGTGTGGGTCTCTGATGATGCTGGTTGCCTTTTTGAGGCAGCGACTTCTGTAAATCCCTTCGAAGGTGGGGAGGTCAGTAGCTGCGATGGACTGGGTCCCTTTTCTCCACTAACCCCATATGCCTTGGTTGCATAATACCAGATCTGTCAATCTCTGACAACTATACAACATTCTTGGGAAATGGAATCCTCAGGTTTACTGGATCCATTTTGTTTTCTTACCTTTGCGCTTTTTGAGACCATGACCGTTGGTTCTAGACACCCGATATACTGAAAACCTCAGCCTATTATCCACCCTGTCAAGATACAGAAGCATTTTGTGCATATCAGTGAGATTATCTCATATCCTTCTAAATTCAAAAACATACAGTCCTAGCCTGTTTATACCACAAACTAGCCATTTGAAAACCACAACAGGAACATACAAAATAGGTGCAGGAGTAGGCCATTCGGCCCTTCGAGCCTGCACCGCCATTCAATATGATCATGGCTGATCATCCAACTCAGTATCCTGTACCTGCCTTCTCTCCATACCCCCTGATCCCTTTAACCACAAGGGCCACATCTAACTCCCTCTTAAATATAGCCAATGAATTGGCCTCGACTACCTTGTGGCAGAGAATTCCAGAGATTCACCACTCTATGTATGAAAAATGTTTTCCTCATCTCGGTCCTAAAAGATTTCCCTCTTATCCTTAAACTGTGACCCCTTGTTCTGGACTTCCCCAACATCGGGAACAATCTTCCTGCATCTAGCCTGTCCAACCCCTTAAGAATTTTGTACGTTTCTATAAGATCCCCCCTCAATCTTCTAAATTCTAGTGAGTACAAACCGAGTCTATCCAGTCTTTCTTCATATGAAAGTCCTGACATCCCAGGAATCAGTCTGGTGAACCTTCTCTGTACTCCCTCTATGGCAAGAATGTATTTCCTCAGATTAGGAGACCAAAACAGTACGCAATACTCCAGATGTGGTCTCACCAAAACCCTGTACAACTGCAGTAGAACCTCCCTGCTCCTATAGTCAAATTTATAGAGAATACAGATTGACCATTTTTCAAGTCCGGACCCTTCTTCGGAAGAAGAATCCCGATCTGGAATGTCACCTATCCATGTTCTCCAAGGATGTTGCCCGAGTTATTCTTGCACTTTTGTTCCTTTTTTTGTAAATCTGCATCTGCATTTCCTTATGTCAATAAGATTTATGGTCGCATTTGGCCAACCAAAGACCGCTGAATGTGCAACATTCCATCACACTACCTTGATTCAATTAAATATAGAACATACATAATTTCCTCAGAATTCAACCCACAAATCAGAGTTATTCCCATAGGTCTTGATTTTGTCACTATAACCTAGTTTGTCACTCTTCTTTCGTGACATTTAAAAATAAAAATTATTCTAATTGTTATTATATCTATATAACTGTCTCATCTTGACCACTTCCTGTCTGCGCTGTATATTGATTTTAGAAAAAACGCTACCATATATCGCTATGAATTTTGTCCATCTTACTCACAGTCCTCCTCTGCTGAGGCAGCCCCCCCGAGGATTTTTCCGATCGATGAAAAATAAAAAAGTTATGAATGTTTAAAATATCTTGAGATCTGCTGATTGGTCCTCTCGTCTGTCAAATACCATGATGAAGGTAACGCCCCCTCGGGCAGGACTATAAAACCCCAGATGCCTGGATGTGTTAGTCACTCTGGAAGATTGTGAGGGAGAGGCCACAACTGTGCTTCTGCTGTGAGTCAACTGAATTGTGAGTCTGCAATGTACTTGCAATAAATGATTTGTTATCCCTTAATGAAAATAAAATGAGTTGTTTAGCCTGCCCTGTGCTTGAAACTGAAATGGCAATGGAAATGAAATGAAAATGAGATGAGTTGTTTGGCCTGCCCTGTGCTTGAAACTGAAATGGCAATGGAAATGAAATTAAATGAAAATGAGATGAGTTGTTTGGCCTGCCCTGTGCGTGATACTGAAATGGAAATGGAAATGAAATTAATTATTTGGCCTGCTTGAAACCACTAATTTAGGCCCACAAAGCCCCTATTAGCCGAGAAACCAGTCCCTTTCGCCCAACATGCCCGTATTAGCTCAGGAAGAGCATTTTGGCCGAAAAGGCCCGTGCCAGGCCAGGAAAAGTACCTTTCACTGAGACTTCACTCAGATATTTTTTAAAGAGTCCCTTCAGTCCGTCAGGGCTGTACTAGCCCAGGAGGATTCCCTTCGGCCCATCAGTAAGTATACCCCCTGCAAGTATTAAACCTCACCCCAGTATTTTTCTCACTCCCTTCATTGACTCTCTGTGAGATTCAGGCCATGATGGAATTTCTTCCTTCATTACTGTGATCTGCAGAAATAGATGAGAAATGTCTAAAATTGAATCTCCATCATCTCCCCTGTCTCTCCCTGTTTTGGACATAATTTCTGTCTGTTTCTGAGCTGCCAGCCCACCAGCCCTGAGTGACTGAGATCCCAGCCCACCAAGCCTGAGTGACTGAGCAGCCAGCCCACCACGCCTGAGTGACTGAGCAGCCAGCCCACCAGGCCTGAATGACTGAGCTACCAGCCCAATAAGACATTCGGCCCACAATGTCCATACTAGCCCTCTGGAAACTAGTCCCTTCGGCCCACAACACCCATACTAGTGCTCCAGAAAGCCCCCCCCCCACTAATATTGGAATTGGTGGAGAGGTGGAATATTGTGTGGGGAGACCAGCCCTCCCGTGTGAACATGGGACCCACTTAGTCTAGTAAAAAATAGTTCCACCCAAAGATTTCACACAGACTCAAATTTCATGTACAAATATTTATTTGTACATCATACCAAGGCAATGACGATAGCACCAATATATTGCATACAACCAAGTATTACATTTCACAGACAAATATTCTATACTGTAGTCAGCAAACACGTTAAAAAGAAACATTTAATTTAATTGGTCACAAATTCACCAAAATATGCTCAGAGCTGCTGTTGCTAGTTTATGGGAATTACAGAATAGGTTCATTACCGGATATTAAGCAATGGGGAAAAAAGAACATTTAGTATACGGTCCATGTCACTTGCTTCATTTGGTTGGGGCAGACTAATTGTTGCAGAGCTTCTCTTGAACGATCTGGAAACGGAAAGCATAGGACAATTACTGCTGACTGGTTAGCACGCTACAATAGCTTTTCACGCTACCTCGGTACACGTGGCAATAAGCTAGACTGAACAATTCAGGGGAACATTTGCATATTTCCCAATTTTCTAGTGATCCTAAGTGCTAATTCAACCATTGCCTTCACCTAGTCCCTCACACAGGAGCCATTTTGACTGGAGCTCAGGCTCTTGAGTGTCAGTGTCTCTTGAAGCTCTCAAGTGTTAATTCAACAACTACCAGCGCATTCAGTACTCACACAGGAGTCATTTTCACTGGAGCCTGGGCTGCGAGTGTTGGCAGGCTCACAGATCTTGGGATCCCGCTACACCCAACTGTTTTTGTACCAGGTACAGAAAAGCAAGCCTGGTTTTGCACAATGTCGTGATGGGGACAAAGGCTCATCTATGTATGAACATTAGCCGAGTACAGGCTACTATATCCCTATGGTTGATTATTACTTGTGCAGGCTGCATGTTCAGCTATCAGAGCCAATGATGCATCATCGTAGATTTTATTCTCTTGCCCTAGATCACAGCATGCTGTCGACACAGAAGAGATCAGCAAAAAGCAAGTCCAGAAGCCGTCACGAGCATTAGTGCATGACTCAATACCAAGTAGAGTGCATGACTCAATATCCACAGTGAGGCCTTAATTTCATTTACTTCATATTCCAAATCAAGTTTACACTGGCAGTAAAATTAAATGCTTGTCCATAGGGTTAATTCTACATGATAACTTACCTGTGATAAGTGGACAACCATGAAAAAGAAGAATGAAAATATGGGGACAGAAAATGAGCACACTTTCCACTGCGTCGTCTGTCAGGTTCACACAACGGTCCATGTGAATCTCCTGCAAAGATATCCTGACATTAACATTGTTTCGAAAAGGCAAAATCCTATTACAATGGACAGACAGACTTGCATAGACCAATTTTCCAGCATTGTTTCAAAGGCTGGAAGAACTTTTAAGTTGCTGTGGTTATTATTAAATGCGCAAATGCAGCAAACATTTTTGCACAAAGCGTTAATAAACAATAAGACGAACTTGGGTTGATGAAAATGTCTGAGGTTTTAAATATCACAAAAATCGATCTGTATAACAGTCTCTCTAACTATCCTTCAGAAATAGGGGACCTCTGTCAAAGCGACAAGCCTCATATTGTGACTCGGCAATAGAACTAATGCAATGTGTTCATATCGCTGTATACATTGGCCTCCATAATGTTTGGGCCAAAGACCCATCATTTATTTATTTGCCTCTGTACTCCACAATTTGAAATTTGTAATATTAAAAAATCACATGTGGTTAAAGTGCACATTGTCAGATTTTATTACAGGCCATTTTGGTTTCACCATGTAGAAATTACAGCTGTGTTTATATATAGTCCCCCCCCATTTCAGAGTACCATAATGTTTGGGGACACATGGCTTCACAGGTGTTTGTAATTGCTCAGGTGTGTTTAATTGCCTCCTTAATGCAGGTATAAGAGAGCTCTCAACACCTAGTCGTTCCATCAATTTTGGAAACATTTATTGCTGTTTATCAACATGAGAACCAAAGTTGTGCCAATGAAAGTCAAAGAAGCCAATATGAGACTGAGAAACAAAAATAAAACTGTTGGAGACATCAACCAAACCTTAGACTTACCCAATTCAACTGTTTGGAACATCATTAAGAAGAAAGAGAGCACTGGTGAGCTTATTAATCGCAAAGGGACTGGACAGCTGATAACAAGAATTCTCTCTATAATAAAGATAAATCCCCAAACACTTGTCCAACAGACCAGAAACACTCTTCAGCAGTCAGGTGTGGATTTGTCAATGACCACTGTCCACAGAAGACTTCATGAACAGGAATATAGAGACTACACTGCAAGATGCAAACCACTGATTAGCTGCAAAACATAGGATGGCCAGGTTACAGTTTGCCAAGAAGTACTTAAAAGAGCAACCACAGTTCTGGAAAAAGATCTCGTGGACAGATGAGACGAAGATTAACTTATATCAGAGTGATGGCAAGAGTAAAGTATGGAGGAGAGAAGGAACTGCCCAAGATCCAAAGCATACCACCTCATCTGTGAAATATGGTATTGGGGGTGTTATGGCCTGGGCATGTATTGCTGCTGAAGGTACTAGCTTATCTTCATTGATGATACAACTGCTGATGGTAGTAGCATAATGAATTCTGAAGTGTATAGACACATTCTACCTGCTCAAGTTCAAACAAATGCCTCAAAACTCATTGGCCGGCGGTTTATTCTACAGCAAGACAATGATCCCAAACATATGCTAAAGTAACAAAGTGATTTTTCAAAGCTAAAAAAGGGTCAATTCGTGAGTGGCCAAGTCAATCACTCGATCTGAACCCAATTGAGCATGCCTTTTATATGCTGCAGAGAAAACTGAAGGGGACTACCCCCTATAACAAGCATAAGCTAAAGATGTCTGCAATACAGGCCTGGCAGAGAAGACACCCAGCAACTGGTGATGTCCATGAATCGCAGATTTCAAGTAGTCATTGCATGCAAAGAATATGCAACAAAATACTAAACATGACTACTTTCATTTACATGACATTGTTGTGTGCCAAACATTATGGTGCCCTGAAATGGGGGGGGACTATGTATAAAACACTGCTGAAATTTCTATATGGTGAAACCAAAATGTATAAACATGGCCTTTATTAAAATCTGACAATGTGAACTTTAACCACATGTGATTTTTTTTCTATTACAAATCTCAAATTGTGGAATACAGAGGCAAATAAATAAATGATGGGTCTTTTCCCAAACATTATGGAGGGCACTGTACATTCCAAGAATTAGTCAAGGAAAGCAAAATGGAACATTCGCTAGAAATCTGAAATATAAACATAAAATGCTATGTCGAGGAAATTGACTTAAAGGAAAAACTGAGACATTAAGAGTCACTTCAAGAGGCTTTATTGCAATGATATCATGGAGACTGCGGCAGTCTAACTGCTCACCAGTTCTCTATCTTTGCAGCAGAATTTGCCGATATTTAAACAGTTCAGTAAACAACTTTTTGCGATTAGATACAATTATAGAAAAATATACTTTGTCCTTGACTCTATGTTTTCCTGTTATTGGTATCTACTACATGGTCATTAATGATTCTGTTAGTCATAATATATTTATTTCTTTATGTTAATCTTAGTCAGCAACAGATGGTTAATACAAATTGAGCATGATACAAGGACATCTTGACAAGGACATCTTACTCCACCTTATCTACCAAGAGTATTATTTATGTCAGAAAATACTTTGACCGATGAGAAAACATGTTTTACAATGTCTCTGTAGCTGGCTAACAAAAGATGCCAACTGCCACATAAACACACCCTTTTGTTACCTTATTTAATTCTAACCACAATTAAGTAGCCGGAGACTTTAATTTTCTTCTACAAGCTGGAAACACTTATATGATAAAAGTCATAGACCCATAACATTTACTCTCTTTCCCTCTCCAGAAATACTGACTGACCTTCTAAGTTGCACCACCTCAAGCATTCTACCGTCGTGAAATGTTTGCAGTAACTTTCCTTTTTAACAAGCTATAAATGGTTTACATTTTTCATATTAAAGAATGGTGTCTTCTATACAACCCGCCTTTAAGAAGCCCCAATTTTTGATAATGACTGTAGCAAATTTGACACCAGAACTATTGAACTATACGCAGGGCTTATCCAATTTGCAGAAAAATCTAATGTTTTTGAAATCAGATTTTAATCAATATCATGTCTGAAACCTTGACTAAAAATACTAATTTAGTTTGAGGTGGGAGCGTTAAGATGACAAACTGGAGAAAGTAATTCAGAGTTAAAATGAAATATCCTCCCCACTAATTTCCCCACTATCTCATATTTTCTTCATCTTCCTCCTGCATAATTGCTGCTTAAAAGCTTGCAACAAACCATACCACCTTCCTCCTCCCTCACCCTGTCCTTGAGCATCCCACTGCCCACATCTTCCTGTCTTGCCAGATATCCCTTCTCTCTCCAAAAGAGCACTTGAGTAGATATGATCTTTTTGAATAGCTCTTCCAGTTATGTTTAATTGCAACATAAGATTGTTGTGAAACTAAATATTCCACACATTTGGCAACCCTGAATTGTAAAATTTAGGAGAGAGAAAAATCAGGATATGGACAAGATTCATAAAGAATCATGAACACAGAAATCGTACCACAAAACCTACTTTTAAATTATGGGAACACACTCCATTCACCAGCCCAATAACACCAGCATCGGAAACCTGAGGAGTTAAAGAAAGCAATGATAATTAGAGAAAGCATGGTTGGAAACAACGGCAATGGTCTAAAACCTCTTGAAAATTACCATTTTGATATACATGCCTGCATGTGCTTTACCAATTGCAGGACGGGTTCTGCACTTCTTTGTACAGAATTGGTGGACTGTGCTCCTCAACCTGACCAATAGTCTGCATTGTCTGCACGGGTTGGTTCAATGTCTGTTGTCACTTTTTGTACTTGTGGGATCTATTGCACTCGAGGCCTTTCAGTTGTGACCACAAGTGACATCCTGGCCTCAAACAATGGAAGCTTGTGCACCACCCCAAAGCAATGCCTTAATGGTCATTTGACAGCTTGCTGATGTCAAAAATATCTTACATGACATTTTTTCCCCTGATAATCACCAACATTTAAGTTTAAACTAATTTAAATACTTTTAATATTTCAATACATTTAATATATAAAGCATGCATAATTTAATTTCTTAAAATCTAAAATAATACCTGAACTTACCTTTGTAATAGATGTCAGCGGCCTGCATCATGCATGCAAGGCCACCAACTCCCGTTTTATTTTATAACCACCCACCCTCATGATCTCATTGCAGGCCATTCGTACACTACAGATTACTCTCCCATTCTTTGCCACTGGGTGGAGCACCTATATACACAAAATGCTGGAGTAACTCAGCAGGACAGGCAGCATCTCTGGAGAGAAGGAATGGGTGACGTTTCGGGTCGAGACCCTTCTTCAGATTGATCTGGATGATTGCCTGTCAGTTATATGGTGTAATTTCTCCTCCTTGGATATTTTTTTACAGCTATTCAAAACAAGTTTGAATTAAACCAAAATATATATTTTTTGAATAGCCTACCGTTTTTGCTTGCAAGGGTGCCGAGGAAAACTTCATTACTTTTAACATAGTTCCCAGATTACCAATCTACATCATTATTAAATCAGATAGATAATTAAATCTGTAAATTCAATTTTACAAACAAGTCAGAAATACTAATTGTGAAACTACCATGTTTTAATAAAAATACAAACCCATTTGGTTAAGACCTTCAAGGAAGGAAATTTGCCACCTGTTATTTGATCAAGCCGATATATGTAACTTCAAAATTAACTATATTAATTTCAAATTCTCTATAATCTCACCTATCCCCTTTTCTGAAGCCTCTTCCAGATTTGCAACTTGTCCATGCACTCCAGTTCTGGTGTTTGAATCAGGAGAATGCCTGTAAACTGCCTCGTCAGGTCAAGGCCAGGTAAGGATGGATAATAAAGGCAGGCGCCTCCAGTGATGTGCACATCTCTGAACGAATATGGGGTACAGCAGGGAAATCGAATTACATTTTATTCCCTAATCCAACTATCAATACCAATGTTAATTTAAGTATAACATTATCAGCTTTTATTACTTGGAAGTTTTGCACCACCCAAATTTTATTCATTTCACCTATTGAGCTCATCAGTTTTGTCCAAACATAAAACATATACTTCCCAGGGAACCATCTTACATTCTACAGAGTAGTACTTTTCTCAGTGAGGTAATAAAATTGTGTGCTGCTAAATTTAGGTCATGCAGCGCTTCCAATCCACTCTCTTGCTTCGAATGTCCAGTATGACCATACCATCCACACTGTAAACTTTTCTTGGTGCACCACTAACCTATAATCGGATTAAAGAATAAATTCACAGGGAAGCGTTAAGAAGGAACTAGAGATACTGGAGGATCAAAGGTAGACAAAAGTGCTGGAGAAACTCAGCTGGTGAACAAGCTTTACAACTTTTTATTGATACAGGAAAAACTGCTGTGTCCACCCCCTGGAGAGTGGGGGGAAGCCACCTACAGGCCCTGGGCAATTAACTAATTATGTATGGTCGGCAATTAACCCATGTCTTGCCAGATCTACATTTCCAGGTTGGAGGAGCTTTGCTGGAAGCCATAAAAGCTATACGATGACGGGGGTGCTGGGACAAGAAGAAATTGAGACTGTGTTGAAAGAAACAACCAAGAGCTGCTAAGAACATGAACTGCTGTGAAGATGGAAGATCATCGTCATTGGATACATTTGATTGACTGTGAACAGTTTGTGGAAACAAGGACGATGGGCTATTGATGCTCCCTTTATTCTGGGGTGGCCCACCCCACATGGACTGAACTTTCTTCAGAATGGCAAACTTGCGGACTAACCCACATTTAAAGGATGGTACACACCTCCTTTTAAACAAGATTGAAGTCAAACATGACAAGCGCAGCAAAGATACCCTGACTGCAGACAGTAAGAGGTCTGCAAAGGCCAGTTAAATCTACCTGTTTTTGCCACAACCAAGGCACTGGTGTATTTTTAGGAAACAGTATATTTGTGACAGGGCATTGTTGCAAATGCAGTGCCACACAAGAGAAGCATGAACCAGTTACACCAGCAGACGGGGAATTCCAAGCGAAGCCGAATAAAGGCTGAGCAATTTTTATGATCCTTTTCCTGTCCTATGGTAGTATATTAGTGTCACGTCCGGGGGAGGTTGGTGGCCATTTAAAATGTTTGGAGGGACTTGTGGAACTGTATGCATTGATTGTGCTACTAGTGTACTATTAATTTGTCTGACGAGATGCTTGTGGTCTTTCGTATGTACTCAGCAAGGACTGTAGTTGTTATCAAATTTTTGATAAAAGGATGGAATGATGAAGCCGAATTTTAGTTAAAAATATAAGAAGATATTAAATTGGCTTCTGGGCTAGCTTACAGCTTATATTTAGTCTCAAATTAGGTTTGCCTCCTATAACATTGTCTCCCAAGTGACAAGCAGAGAGGAGAAGCTAGAGAGATCTCTTTGATGTAAGATGTCATAAACCAAATGGTCAATGTTTATGAGGGACGAAGTGACTAGAGAGGAACCAGGGAAGTAGAAAGATAAAATGTCGTAAACCAAATGGCCAATGTTTTTAGTATATCTTGTACCATGTAAACAAAATGCCTTTGATGTGATGCATTCTGTGGAAACCTTTTCCTGTACCTCTGACCATGACTAATCTCTGGAATGTGCTAAGGGGACAAAAAATAAACTATTTAATGCAATGTAATTCTGTTGTTCAGAGATGTGGATGGAGGACGGTCAAGTGCCTGTATTGGTCACTTGACTGGAGTTCTCCCTCCCTTCCATCGGCCGATAATAAGTAAAGTTTTGAACTGGTCTACCAGTTTGTGTGGTGTCTGTTTATTAAGAAGTGAACCTGTTTAGTTGTTAAGAAAAGTAGCTTTTTCAACCTGACATAAATATGTTGTAAATTTACAGCATATAATAGATCAAACAACTGCAACAATGACAGTCAACGTGTCTTGCTAAATATATGCTGATCTAGAAAATGAACTATTTTAGTGACACAGTATATTTTAAATCACCCATTGGACTCCTAGCTTAATCTATTCATACAGCACATTGTGATAAACATAAGCTATTTCATAAGTGCTATCAAATAAAAAATAGTATCAAAGCCAAATTGAGCAAAATCATGGTCAAAGGCAGAGCTTTCAAAGGAATGCCAAAAAGAACAAATAGGTACAGAGGTAGTTAGTGAGGGAATTCCAAACCTTAAAAAAACACACAATAAAAAGTAAAGGTGGAGTTATTCAATGTGGAGTTTCAAAACACCAGAACTGGAGTGCAGGGAAAAGTTGCAAATCTGGAAGAGGCTTCAGAAAAAGGGATAGATGAGATTATAGATAATTTGAAATTAATATTGATAATTTTTATAATATTTTCTCATCAGTTTCTTCCTCCTGCACAGCTGCTTTACCATTGGAAGCACTCAACATGGCCAGCCAAGTACAACTTCCAATGACATGCAGTGTACAATTTTAAAGCTTTTCACTTCATAAGATAACATTGTTCACAGAATGAATGAATCCCATTATTTCTTTTGTAGCACACTTGCAAGTATTGGATCCATATGTTTAAAATGTTCTGATACAAAAGTGACTGCAAGTGCCCCAAGCTCCTTAAGTTGAAGATAATTCTTCCTCTAACTATCCAACTGTACAACTAAGTATATAATTAATTGTCATTCGTGGAAATTATTTCAAAAACAAGGAACAATTTTCATGAACATTTTAGTTTTCATAAGTTGATTAGTGATTGGAGCAGAATTAGGCCAATCGGCCGATCAAGTCTATTCTGACATTCAATCATGGCTGATCTATCTCTCTCTCCTAACCCCATTCTCCTGCTTTTGCCCCATAACCCTTGATACCTGTACATCGTTTTCAAAGATTATTGGCAAAGTTTTTCAAAGTCACAAGCTATAGATATTAATGATGTATTCAAGATAAATTAGTGTGTTTGGGTAATGTTGCAATTCACAGCTTACCTCAAATAGATAACACAAGAGTTACCAGAGCTAGTTGCCTCATTCTTTGTTCATTAAATTTGGATCGCTCTTAAATTTAAGCGGTGCAGAAATAGGAAACTTTAATCATATATTTATCCTTTAAAATACATCTTCAAGCACCAGAATAAATGATTCTGAGCATTTATGTATTGTTTACTCTTAAATCATATCCATGTGGACAATTACCAAAATAAGATGTACTGTTAATAACATGACATCTATTTAAGAACGAAGCTCTTCACTGTATCTCAGTACACGTGCTAATAATAAACCAAACCAAATTGAAACTAATTAAGATCATATGTTAACTGTGGCAAAAGCATCAGTACAACAACAGGCAATACATGTTTTTAATTCAATGAGCAAGATTGAACTGTCAAGGGCAGGGAATTAAATAACATTCTGGTCCACCTAATTTGTAACATTTTGATTCTTTCCTCTAGATTCCTAGAGTGCAGTGTTTTAGAAATACAGTCTTTAGAATGGGTGACGTTTCAGGCCAATGGTTTTGACATAACGCCCCCTATTTTTTCTATCCAGAGATGCTGCCTGTCACACAGACAATCTTGATGTCTCCTGTGGTGAATAACGCACGGGTCAGACAGGGGAACCAATAAATCAATAAGCCAACTATCTGCTCTATCTGACCTCATTTTTTAAAATTTCCCAAATAAGCTTTATTTATAATAAATAATATATAGAAAACAAAACAGTGCAAAACTCATTACATTACCAGTGTCTATACATTGGCATTGTTCCATTCTGTGCATGCAGCATTTGCAAGCAAGGGTTACATGACATTATCAAATTGCATCTATTGCTCTTTAGTGACCATTGTTTTATTGTGCTGCCTAAAATAAATAAAGGACTACAAAATGAACACATGGTTGCTTCAAGAATACCAGGCATTGATGTGTTTGATTCCTTAGACTTTAGACATACATCACATGAACAGGTCCTTCAGCCCACTGAGTCTGCACCGACCAGCAATCACCTCATACACTAGCACAATTTTCAATTTTACCGAAGCTAATTAACCTACAAACCTGCATGTCTTTGGATTCATTGCCTCTGATTGCACATCTACTGAACTTAAGGGAGTAGATTTTTTTTTTTCTGCTGTTAACGAGGTTTCCATAAAGCATAATGCATGTAGTCACTGGCATTTTGTGTCATGAAACCTCCTGGGAAGACTGTATGCTTTATCCATCTACTGGTTATTGGCAGAGAAGAATAAAATCTAACTTTGTTTTCAAACCATCAGATAGGGAAATGAAATACATTACAAATATTTCCAGGAACACTTAAAAAACTGCATAAGTATCCATCAGTCACCTTGGCAGGCATTAGTAGTGCACTCCTTGACTGCTCTGACATTTCAGTTGTGGCAACAGGATGTGACATTGATGAGGACATCCAGACCAAAGTGCAGATGTCTCACATATTATCCCTTACATATTCTCGTAGAAGTATTACTCCCCGAGACGTTGTGTGTAATACCAAATTAAACTCCTCTCACCATATTGCTGACAGCATTCCAAGTTCTCACCTTCACACTCTTTTAGGAGCCTGTCCTGTTCATTCTCTCAGTTATTCCAGCAGTTCATGAGGATTGCTATCAAAGCATCCATTTTGACAGAACCCATATTTGCTTTGTGGAGAAATCTTGAATTCAGAATTAGATCCTTGAGCATTTTCTATAACACCACTATAGATCACAACTTGGAATAACAATGGGAAAGAACAGGCATTTACAAAATCATAGCTATGTAATAATGATTTCTTTAAATGTTACTTAATAGTTATTCAGCCATGATGAATTAATGGGGGATATTTGTTGAACCACAACTCCAAATTAGCAGAACATGCATAAAGTCAGCATTGCATGACACAACTGTGTTAACACTTAAATAAATATGGCATTTGGTGCAATTTACGGGCAGAAGTGCACATGCAGGCCACAACATGTTGGTCTCAGAACACAAATGGCAAAGAGAAATTGACCCTAGGATTATTTATCCATAACTGTAGTTCAGTATGAAGAATAATGAATGCAGTTTATTTTATTTCTGCTACATTGTACTATGCAGAAAAAATAAATATGCTATTACTGGCGGTGAACAAGTTTCATACTGAGATACAGCTAGTAGCAAATTTATTTTAGAACTGTGTCTTTGAATAATTCCTCTTGAATGTTAATCACTCTTTGTGTTATTAATTAGTGTAGTGGAATATGGATTTATAAGAATTTTGATATCCAAGTTTATATTTGTCACAGTAAATTGTTACAAAGAGTGATAAGCTTAATCAGTGTTCAGCAGTATGGATTGAAACTACAAGAAAAAAGTCTGCTTCAAGATGTTACAATGGTCTCCTCTTTGCCAAGAATAGTAAACAGTGTGTGATAGCATGTTGGCATCCATCCACCTTTCCTATGGATTAACAGTTAGCTAAACATTGCAAATTACGCTAAAATGCGAAAAATGGTTTTGAGGAACATATATAGACAAGAAAGAATTGACATTTTATGTTTCATCATTGGATTACTCAATTATACAAACTGCATAACCAATATCTGGAATTAAGGTAGCATTTCAATTATCTTTTGCAGTTCCAGGTATAACTGCATCAATTAGCGCATCTTGGTCAGAATGTTTGAACACAACCTATGTCCAGTTCTGTTGAGAGCAATTTTCAACTAACACACAAGTCTTGCCTGGACTTGAAATCGAAAGAACAGTCAGGCCTCCTGAACATCATGAAATCACTTCAGAATGATAGGTGCTTGCAAGGCAAGTATAAGCTTTATATTTTTCCTTCTGGCTTTATATATAAAGATTACGGTCAACTTTCCGAAAAGGCTATGAGATCTACTTACATTATTTGCAATGGCTGGCACTTGAAGTGTAAATACAAGAACATTTGACAGACATTTCTGACATTTACAAATTTCTATGTTATTTATTCTTAAACAAATGTTCCATTTACTTTTCTTAGGTAAGTGCATTATCATTTGCCAGACATTGCAAATTTCTATTTGCCTCTTCAACCAAACGATTTTTGGTTTACTGTTAACATATTTTCACAACTTCCTGTTACAATGGCATAAGGCAGTCATATTGGCCCGAACTGCTTGATGGCATATGTTGACAAGAGTGGCCATTTGTGTCAGTAAACCAAAGCTTCTAACCCCATGGACAGAGGGTATAAAGGACAAAGAAACCTGAAGGAGGACACAGAAAACCAAGAATATTTTGAATCATATTTATCAGTGTACCTTTGTGGCTGAAAAATCAACACTATGCAGAAATTTGCAGTTCTTCCCCAGTGCTTGCAAGCTGGTATCAGTGACGCCCAAGCAGCCACTAATGTTGATAATTTGTAGCAGTCTGCATTGCTGTGCGAGGGCAACAATCCCTTCATCCGAAATATTCCTGCATCTTTTGAGACACACTTCTGCCAAGTGGGGACAGGATGAAGCAATGACTTTTAGACCTGCAGGAACCACATAATGCAAGGAAGTATAACATTAATAATTAAAACAGATAGATGTCAAAATCTAAGCTCTAGTACTTCATTATGTGTCAAGAAAATATTAAATAAGTGCATGCACAGATTCTGAATTTCTATTCACATCGTTGTGTGGTCACTACTTTTCAATCGGTGGGAGCAATACCAACAGGATCAAAGCATGAAGTGATGGGAAGGACCCCAAAGGGACCAAAACACTGTGGATCAAATCAGTTGCTTGACTAAAATCCAGATGTTGAAGACACCATCATTATTTTTTTGTGATGTATAATGCCAATACATTGTACAATAAGCCCAGTAAAAATACACAGAATGTTCCTTATTAGTCACAGTAACACCATCTGAAAGGGTTTATGTTCACAGCATGATTGCCAACATAATGGGTACTTCTGGCTTTCACACTTGAGATACCAACCCTCTGTACATGCATCGGCCACCAACATTCTCTGCACCTACTACAAAGCCATAGTGACTGTGGATATTAAGTCAAGAGTGTTTTATTGTCATATGTCCTGAAACGGAACAATGAAATTCTTACTTGCAGCAGCACAACAGGTATGTAACACTGACAGTAGGATCACTGTCATCTGTTCTTAACAGGAAAGAAGCAACCTTGTAACACACGAGACCAAAATTGTGAACTTGCCATTTTCTTTAGGCAATGGTGTCAACACTTAGAACATTATTCAATTCCAGCTGGTCAAAGACCAAAATGCAGTTTAGAGAATTAGTGCAAAGTGCAACAACCTTTGAATCCATGACACTAGATAAGCTTTTTCTTCCCCTAAAAAGGCTGAATGCTAAGCAAACGTTGCCCCTGTATGAGCTGCTTGGTAGCTCCAGAAGGATCCTTTCCACACCTTCTCCCAGAGATCTTATCACTAAAGCAGGTTATTATTGGGCGATTAGATATCAGTTTCTGCTGAGGTGACGTATGTATAGAGCAGGGGTTCCCAAGGGGTGGGAGATTGCAACCTTCACGTGGTCCGCCCTGTTTCAACGAATGCAATAAATCCGGCGTGCACAATCAAATAAGATCAAATAGAACAAGTTGTCGTACAACTTTAGGCTGTACACGCCATATGCAAGAAGAAGAAGGGGTATCCAAACAGCCACCAAAGCTGTTTCCTCCTTGAATGGTGACACCATCATGGAAGAATATTTTTGGAGATAGAATCTTGAACGGAACGGCCAGAAATCAATTAATTCAATTCCACCTTGCCAAAACAAATGGTGATTTTATCCATGAAAGTAGCCTTGGGTAGAAGATTGTGACATGACCTTTTCCGCATGCATATCCGAGTGAAGCCAGGCAGCATGCTAACTATATGATCAGCTGAAAGATAGAGGGTGATTTCTGCAAACAACAAAGGTTTAATGATGAAGCTGTGATTGAACCCTAGGGAAGTTTTGAGTGAATGATAGAAAAATTGAGAGCGGCAATGACAGGTCAGGAGATTGTGATGAAATGACCCTGACTGGTTACAAGAGCAGTGAACCAGAGATACTGTAGTTGAGAGAGAGAGAGAGAAAATCGATTCCATAGAGTGAACACTCCTGGCTAAAAAATTGGGTGCAAAGATGAAGGGGGCGATAGAGCTGAACATTAACCCTGGGTCAAAATTCTTCGTGTTGCAGATATAAAAGAAAGAAACAATGGCCTTTGCCAATGATTGATTATTTGGTGAGCGGGATAACTCAGAGGATTAGTAAAAACAGAGCAATGGATACATTTACGAGGGGAGATAGAGGATAGCAGAAAGCAATGGAAAAAATATCCAGAAAAAACATTTGAAATTCTTGAAATTTACATTGTTTGATGCAATTGCAAACACTTGTAACTATTGAGACATATGGAAACGGTATATGACAATTTCTACTTCCATCACCCCTGAGAATTGGAAGTATATGGTGTCAATGATACTTTGTTTAAGTCAACATATTTTAACTTCTACAAAAGCTTCCCTTTACGCAATACTTTATACTGATTGTTGAAATATAAGTAACTGCCTTTAATTGCTTACCCCCTCCCCACTATGTTCAAAATGAGCTTTTAATAATACCTTCAGAAGTTACAGAGAGCTTGCAGTCACTGGAGCTCAAATTGATTTCCCTTAGCTGAGTGCAGATCTGAAGCATGATCAACCCATTGTCTGTAATGTCACAGTCACGGAGGTCCAGCTTCTGAAGGCCTGGGTGTAAGACCTGCATTCAAATCATCGACCGTGAGTACATAGATACGTAATCTTGGAAAAGGAAATAAATTAAGTAGCGACTGTAACCAATTAACAATAGGGTGCTCTGTACGGTTTAAATGAAATTAACAACATTGCATAGCTAAAGCATAGTAATTCTTGAGAGGAATTCATTCACAAATAATTTAATCAACCATAAAAATATCTATAGCTAAAGCATATCAGTTTTAAAGTACTTGATGAAGCCAAATGTGCCAATTTTGTCTTAGACAAGTGATGGGACTAGAGGGAAGGATGATGGAGACAAGAAAAATACTATTCTACCGATTACAATTGGTGAACTTGACCAGTAAATCAGGAAGTGCTCAACCATGGGACAAGGCAAACAGGCTTTACTGTCATGCAATATCCTGTAGTGCAATAGCTATCGACATTCCTGAAGGGTTTCATGTTTCAAACAGCCATGGCACTAGCACCAAGTCATTCATACTGGATGGTTCTATCATGCTGTTGACAAAAGCAGCAATACCATTAGGCAACAGATGATTACAGGAGGAATGATCAATCGCTATCTAAGAATGAACCAAATAATTGTACTTAATGTTACCTATGTGTAAAACAAGTCACTGATTGCTCACCTGACTCATGTTCGCATCTGTAATAATTCCCTGCAAGCTCATTATTTTAATTAATTTGTCTTTCAGATTTGGTGGCAGAGTTTGCACATCAGTAGCATACCTAGAAAGTGATTTTACCAGAGAGCATAGGCATCTAAAAATAAACAGAAAAATGACAGGGTCAGATTATATGGATGGTGACAAAAACATTTTGCATAAGGGGTAAAACATTGAAGGCCCCTCAATATATAGACTTTTTCCAAGTCTTCATCTTGACATTCTTTTAGTTTTCTTTGTAACTTTTTGTTGTTTTGTTAATCTCTTCCTAACAACGTGTGTTTTTTTCTTATTTTTCTATAAAGGGCTTCAGGTTCATTTGTTGTATATTGTGTTGCCCAAGTGTTGCTTTTGCCTTTCAGGGATACAAATCGGTCTTTAATAGTACTAAACACCTCTAATGCACATAATATGCATGAAAAGTTAAATCGGGTCAATTCATAATTTTGACAGTAGTTATTGTTGAATTAAAAAACTTGGTTTGTGACATTGATGCTCAAGTGTTTTTAATAACAAGATTAATCATGTTATGGTCATTTATATGGTCTGTAAGGCAGAGACTAATACTGGCTTGTCATTCGTCATTGAGGATTAAACATTACTGAGTGAGCTGAATCTCCAGCTTGTGACAAGTAAAATTTAAGGACCACGGATATTTTTACAGCTTCTCTGCTTTCTGTACCCATGCAACTCAAAATTATATCATAAAAGCCAAAGGTCAGAATCACAAAGGGGATGGGGGGGGGGGGGGGCTTTGAGGGGAAGATTGGCAGGGCATTGAGGAGAGTGGGGGGGGGGGGGCTTGAAAGGGGGGGGGGGGGCATTACATAAAAAATACATACAGGAGTAGGCTATTCAATATGATCATGGCTGATCATCTAAAATCAGTACCCTGTTCTTGCTTTTTCCCTCATATCCCTTGATTCCTTTAGCCCCAATAGTTAAATCTAATTCTCTCTTGAAAACATCAAGTGAATTGGCCTTCACTGCCTTCTGCGGCAGAGAATTCCTCAGATTCACAACTCTCTGGGTGAAAAGGTTTTACGAGGGGGGAGCTTTGAGGGGTGCTGGGAGCATTGAGTGGGGGGGGGGGGGGGGGGGCTTTGGTGGGTGTTGGCCATTTAAGGGGGGGGGGGGTTGTGGGACATTGGGAGGGATGGGGATAGAGGAAGGGGTGGGGGCATTGAGAGGGTGGGTGGGGGACAATAAGGGAGGAAGAGTAGGACATTGAGGGGCATTGGGGCGGGGGTGTTGAGGGTCAGGGAGTATGTGAGAGACAGGGGGGGGGGGCTTTGGTGGGTGTTGGGCATTTAAAGGGGTGTGGGGGCATTGAGAAGGATGGGGAGGTAGAGGAAAGGGGGGGGGCATTGAGAGGGATGGGGAGGTAGAGGAAAGGGTGGGGGGCATTGAGAGGGATGGGGGGAGGTAGAGGAAAGGGTGGGGGGCATTGAGAGGGATGGGGGGGTAGAGGAAGGGGTGGGGGCATTGAGAGGGATGGGGGGGTAGAGGAAGGGGGTGGGGGCATTGAGAGGTGGGGGGGGGGTAGAGGAAGGGGTGGGGGGGCATTGAGGGATGGGGGGGGGGGGGTAGAGGAAGGGGTGGGGGGCATTGAGATGGGGGGGGGGGTAGAGGAAGGGGTGGGGGGGGGCATTGAGAGGGATGGGGGGAGGTAGAGGAAGGGGTGGGGGGCATTGAGAGGGATGGGGGGTAGAGGAAGGGGTGGGGGGCATTGAGAGGGTGGGGGGGGATAGAGGAAGGGGTGGGGGGCATTGAGAGGGATGGGGGGATAGAGGAAGGGGGGGGGGGCATTGAGAGGGATGGGGGGGATAGAGGAAGGGGTGGGGGGCATTGAGAGGGGGATGGGGGTGTAGAGGAAGGGGTGGGGGGCATTGTGAGGGACGGGGGGGGCAGATAAGGATCGGAGAGGAGATGAGGAGGATGTCGGGGTGCCGGTGTAATGAAGGACAAGGCCGTGTTTGTGGGTGTGTCTCTCGGTCTATGGGTGTGTCTCTGGGTGTGTGCGTGTGTGGTCCCGGCACTTACAGGTCGAGCAGCGAGGAGCCGAACACCTCGCCCATCCCGCCCGCAGCCCAAAGCAAACCGTCAACCCGCCGCCTGGGAAACCGCCCGCGGCAGCCTGGGAAATTGAGTTCACTGGCATCATGGGAAATGGAGTAAATCGGTGACGTAGGAACGGGAGTGTATTGCAGTGGCATCATGGGTAATGATGCTCATCAATGGCATCATGGGAAATGGAGTCTAACGGCATCATGGGAAATTGAGTCCATTGGCATCATTTGGCAATGGAGACATGGGCGTCGTGGGAACGGTGTGTGGTTCAGGGGCATCACATGTAGGGCTGCTCATCAACAAGCCCATCATGCAACTAGATTTAAAGTAGCCCTTTCTTCCCAATAACCCTTTCTGGCTTAATCCCTCACTTCACCACTTCCAGTTTAAATTCCATTTGGAATATTTTGTGGAGGACCAAGAAGAACCAAGAATGATATCATTAAGAAATGGAGTCCATCTGCGTCGTGGGAACGGACGTGTATTGCAATGGCATAATGGTAAATTATGCGCACCAGTGGCATTGTGAGAAATTGAGTTCTAAGGCAACATCGGAAATGGAGTTACAGGCGTCGTGGGAAATGGAGTTCATCATGTGGTGATAACGGGTGTATATTGCAATGACAACATGGGAAATGGAGTTTGTCGGCATCATGAGAGAAATGGGAATCCATAAATTGAATAAAGGCGTAGGTATTTTCTGTAAAGAGCAAGCTGCATTCTCAAACCCATTCCCACACTGACCTTTCAGTCCTGGGCCTCCTCCATTGTCAGAGTGAGGTCAAAGGCAAATTGGATGAACAGTAGTAAGTACCACATACTTCGCTCGGACAGCTAACAACTAGGGTTGACAACTTTCTCACTCCCAAATAAAGGACAAAAGGTCAAAATAAGGGATAAATTCCTGACAGCAATTCGTTGACCTACTCGGCTAGGAACTTGTCCCGGGTGCTGCACTGCACACAAAGCCCAGCCGGCGGGCCAGCTGAGGAGTTTTGGCCCGGGCGCCGGGGCCGAGCGATGTCGCGCGCAACGTTCGGCACCCCATCCAACTTATGAACCAATGATTGGCCATGAAAAGGAGTGGTGGTGGTGTCGGTGGTAAACGAAGGTCCGAAGGTCGGACAGCCGGCTGAGCAGCCGACCGCTGCTGCAGTCCATGGGCTGCACTACGTCGGGATGGGTGAGACGGGGCCGGACACAGTGCTCAAGCCCGACAGTCCCCTCGACCCGAGTAGTCGCAGTCATGTACGGGACATGGGCAGTCCCGTATGGAACAAACCAATTTAGCCCAATATACGGGATTTCCCGGCTAATACGGGACAGTTGGCAACCATACTTACAACTCAGTGGTATTAATATTGATTTATCTAACTTCAAGTAACCCTTGAATCGCCTCTCTCTCCATCCTTCCCCAACCCTAGTCGTTATACGAGTTTCACTGTCGTCATGGTGAGTTTCACTCGTTATCACCTAGCCCACAGCCAACAATGGACCATTGTGGGCCTCACCTTTCATTGATCATCGTTACCTTTTGCATGTCTCTCTTTCATTTGTTCTATACATAATCACAGTCTATATCTCTCATTTCCCTTTCCACTGACTCTCAGTCTGAAGAAGGGTCTTGACTCAAAACCTCACCTATTCCTTTTCTCCATGCTGCATGACCCGCACAGTTACTCCAGCTTTTTGTGTCTATCTTTGGTTTAAACCAGCATCTCAGTTCCTTCCTACATCAGCAGCAAATAAGCGAATTTAGTTAAAACATTCTAAATACTATTAAAAGGGCGACAGCATTAAAACAAATAAAATCAAAGTCAATTACCTCCTTGAAAAAGTTACTTTTATAACAATCAAACAGGTTCGCTTCTTAATAAACAGACAACTCACAATACGGTTGGTAGACCAGTTCAAAACTTTACTTATTATTGGCCGATGGAAGTGGCAAGGAAAACCTCAATCAAGTGAGCAATGCAGTCACTTGGCTGTCCTCAGTCCACATCTCTGAACAACAGAATTACATGGTATTATATAGTGTTTTTTTGTCACCTTAGCACATTCCACAAACATTAGTCATGGTCAGAGGTACAGAGAATAACCATTACTACAGGATGCATCTGGGTTGTCTCGTCACCTCAGCTGCATCAAAGGCATCTTGTCATATGGTACAAGAACTTTATATATCAAAGGCATCGGACATTTGGTACAAGATACTTGCATATCAAAGTCATCAGTCACTGCATACTTCAAAGGCATCGGACATTTGGTACAAGGTATTTTACATATTAAATGCATCGGACATTTGTCAGAACCCCTTACTGGGATTAATCTGGGCTTCCTCTTTCGTCAAATGGTAGACAAATGTTATAGTCATTCATTATCTCAACACACAGCAGCCTGAGGCAAGCCTAGACTTGCCTCTCTGTATTAATCTACTGGAAAAAAGCCTAATTTGAGACTAAATATGTTGTAAACTGGCCCAGGAATCCATTTAATATTTTCTTATATTTTTAACATAATTCAGCCTTATCATACTGTTCCCATTGTCAACTGCCCACCCTCCTGAGGGGCTGAAGGTCTAAAGCTGAGTGGTGGCTGGGAGGCCTCGTCCCTTCTCAGCAGCGCCATCCAGCGCCCAGAGCTGATGCGCCAGCTGAAAACCCACGTTTCCCTCCTGATGTCAGGCAGCAACGATCCGATTCATTCACCTCGTTTATCTCTCCATAGATGCTGCCTGGCCCGCTACGTATCTCCAGCTTTTCTTTTGCACTGTGTCTGTTGAAGGCATTTTTCTTTTATGTTTTGCAAAGGAATTTCTCATCAAAAGATAGCATCTTTGAAAATCTTGCAATCCATCATGCCCTCCAGAGATACTGCCTAAAACACTGAATTACTCCAGCACTTTGTGTCCATTGTGTAAACCAGCATCTGCAGTTGCTTGATTCTATAATTGGGGCAAGTATTGTTCTCACAATCTCATAACTCAGACAGAAGAAGTTCCAACCAGTTACAGCTACATTCCAATTGTGCATAGTAGGTGGTTTCTAGGGATTACAAAGGGAGAGATTGGTGAGCTGAAGGGGCCACTTAAATAGACAAAGTTGTTTGGATATGGAATAAGTAAAATAAGCCTACATTTATATTTTCAAATCAGTGTCAACAATTCAGTGATTTTGTTAAAAGAAAGGTTGGATTGCACATTTTAGTTTAGTTTAATTTATTATTGTCATATGCACTGAGGTACAGTGAAAAGATTTTGTTGTGTGGTATCCAGTAAAAGAAAATATTTTGCTTAGTTTAGTTTATTATCACATGTACTGAGGCACAATGTAAAGACTATACATGATTACAATCAAGCCGTCCACAGCTAAAGGATAAAGGGTACAGCATTTAGTGCTAGATAAAGACCAATTAAAGATAATTTAGATCGGAGCCTGTGGCAGGCAGAGTTGGCGAGGTCGAAGCCCCCCATGGGTCGGAGCATAGAGCCCGTGCACCGCGTGTTGGCTGGGCCTGGGTCGGCGTCACGGAAGCGTCCGGAGAGGAACCGACAGTGATAGTGGAGAGGTTGGAGCGGTGGTCAATGATGGCCCCAACCGATGGACTACGTGCAATAAGGATGCTGCTGTCGTGGGAAGGAACAAAGGAGGAGCCGGCGTGGGGGGACCAATGGGAGGGGGAAGAACAATGGACAATGGAGGACCTGGCGTTTCGGGGACCACCATAAGATGGATGGGGGAGGGGGAGAACAAAGAGGGACCTGGCGCGGATACTGTGTGTACGTCATAACCTTGTAAGTGCCATTTATGGGCGACTATTTGCATACCTTGGGTATGCAAGCAAAGAATTTCACTGACTTGTCACGTGACAATAAAGTATTCATCATTCAATCATTCATTCATTAATTAATTCATTCATTCATTTATTCATTTTATTCAGTTCAAAAGTCTCCAATGAAGTAGATGGGAGATCAGGACTGCAATGGCTCTGATAAGAGGACAGTTCAGTTGCCTGACAACAGCAGGTAAGAAATTGTCTTTGCAACCAGCATTCTTCCAACTAGCACTCCTCCCTTAACCATCACCATCAAATTAGTTTAATGGGTCACTCATTTTATTGTTAGCATGACCATGTGTGCAGGTTGGCTGCCATATACAATACAATTTATTTGTCATTTGAACCCCATTGAGGTTCAAACGTAATGTTTGTCCTATAAAACAACAGATCAGTTTAGAAAACAAAAGTTTGGATCGGAGCTGTATGTCCAATTCTTTGTTATCACTAGGCTTTGATCAACATTTCGCTCTTGAACCTTGAGAATTGATGTCTAATGAACCAATTGTTCCAATTTAGATTTACCAGCATACATTAAAAATATTTAGATATCATGGTTTAAACTGCTGGTTTATTTTTGGATCAGCACCACCAGCAGTATTGGTATCTGACAATTCTAAAATGAATATTTATATAAGAGGTAAATATATTAGTTGGGAATATAAGATTTTGGGAAGATATGATGAAGGTATTTGAAATCTCGAAGTGGTATGCACAGAGTGGGTAGAGATAAGCTGTTCCCATTGGCAGAGGGGTCTAGAACGAAGGGATACGGTATAAGGTGACTAACAGACAAACCAACAAAATAAATTAAAACATTTCATGCAATCAATGTTTAGACTCTGGAATGCAACGCCTACAGTAGTGGTGGGGGCAGATTCAATTATATTGTTTAGAAAGGACCTGAAGTGAAATAATTTGCAGGAGTTTGGGTGGAGGCCATATTGAGTGGAACCAGCTGGATTGCTCTTGCAGAGAGCAAGAAGGGATTTAATAGTTTGAAGGTACACAAAATTGCTGGAGAAACTCAGCAGGTGCAGCAGCATCTATGGAGCGAAGGAAATAGGCGACGTTTCGGGCCGAAACCCTTCTTCAGACTGAAATTCTTCAGGTCAAATTTAATACTTTGAATTGTCTCCACGCCTGGTGTGATCACTTTTCTAACTTTGGCTGGAAAATATATTGGTTAGAAGAGGACACGAGATGGCAGTGCTGTTCCACGTCATGAATGCTGAACACAGGTTTCCTTTCATGGAATTATTATTTTACACTTTGGTTTACTTTCATGTTTATGAGGTTCACTATATCAGGAATAACTCAGCTGATAATGCGAGGAAGATTTCTCGAGCTGCATGCAAATTTATTTTCCACTTGCTTGGCATTAGTTTAAGTTGTGTAAACCTTCCGCATTAGTGCTGACAGATGGATTTCATAATGTTGCTGAACTTTTCTGAAAATGTGGCCAAGCATATAGGAGGATTACCATAGAACACTCCTAAAATGTTTAATTACTGAACATTTTCTGTTGGCTCAAGGTCTTCTCCATATCACAGAGTGAACTGGTGATTTGTCTGTTCTCTGCAGGATGCCCTTGACAAATAATCGACTAGACTGTAATAGTTGTGAACTATAATAAACAAAACATAATAATGGCTATCTAGACTACACTTCTTCCCACCCTGCTTCCTGTAAGGACTCCATCCCCTACTACCAATTCCTCCATCTAAGCCGCATCCGCTGCCAGGATGAGGTGTTCCACACCAGAGCATCGGAAATGTCCTCATTCTTCAGGGAACGGGGATTCTCCTCCCCTTCTATAGATGAGGCTCTCACCAGGGTCTCTTCAATACCCCGTAAAACTGCTCTCTCTCTCCACCCCCCCACTTGTAACAAGGGCAGAGTCCCCCTAGTCCTCACCTTCCACCCCACCAGCCCAAAGACCGCTCCCTCCGTAACTCCCAGGTCAATTAGAAACATAGAATATAGGTGCAGGAGTAGGCCAAGTGATAATGCCCCTGTCCCACTTAGGAAACCTGAACGGAAACCTCTGGAGACTTTGTGCCCCACCCAAGGTTTCCGTGCGGTTCCCGGAGGTTTTTGTCAGTCTCCCTAATGGTCGAAAGAGGTTTCCGCTTCTTATATGTTCCGAGAAATACAAATGCACATGTTGTTATTTACTTGGAAAGGCTTTTGACAAGGTCGTAAATGTTAGTTAGTCCAAAAAAGTTTAAAAGAAAACAGTGGATTTCAGTGAAGGAATAAAGGGAAATATTGGCTTGGATCTGGCGACTAATGGAGCCTCTCTGCATTATGAGAAATATATGCAGCCATGATTGAAACCTTCTTCCACTGTCAAAGCAGAGGGAACCAAGCTGAGCAGTACTCAAGGCAAGCATGTTGGAAGGAGCAGGTACCAGATGAGGCCTATTTATCAAGTAGCATTTCTGTCTCAAACCGTGTCCATTTCCCCAAGTTGGGATGCATCGTGACAATATACCAATATAAGAACAGAAAAATGGCGAGTGTCCCAAATGCCAGTCACGGCCACAGCCCGGATGGCTTGTTGGTTGGTGGGACCTACCTGAAGGCCCGTCGGGTGGCGTAACTGGGGACCCACCCGAAGGGTCATTAGTTTTCAAGAGAGATTTAGCTCTGAGGGCTAAGGGAATCAAGGAAAAAGCCAGAACGGGGTACTGATTTTGGAAGATCAGTCATGATCACATTGAATGGCGGTGCTGGCTCGAAGGTCCGAATGGCCTACTCGAGCAGCTCTTTTCTATGTTTCTACGGCGAAACCGGTAACCCGCTTGAAGGCTCGGCGGGAACGGGAACCCGCCCCAAGGCTTGTCGGTCAGTGGGACCCACACAAATGCTCATCGGTAGGCAAGACCGGGAACCAGCCCAAAGGCCCATCGGAGGGAGCTGGAGATTTCGGACGCGAGGAGCAAGGGCCAGTAGGAGGGTGAACTGGCGTAATGCTTCCAGCGCCTTCAAGGTAGGCTGCAGGAGGCAACCCCGGGACTCAAAGATGGCCAGGGAGGGGAGGGATGGAGAGGAGAGGGATGACAGTTAGTGGGAACAGATCCAGCACTTTGAGTACGCGAGTCGACTGGATTTTTGACTTTGTATAATCGCGCCAGAAATGGAGGCGCCTGCACATGTATTATATGCAAAATAAAATTCACTGTGCAGTTGCATATGTGACAAATAAATCACCACTGAACCATTGAGGGCGATGTTGGGTACACTTTTGCCTCTGTTGTCTGTGAACATGTGCATCGTAACCCGTTAGACCCTCTGCATCTTTGATCCCCAGATCAATTGGAAGACAACCCGGGTGATTAACAGGCCATAGGAGCCGGGGATGGGCCACACCAATGCCAAGTGCAGCAGCCCCAAGAGCGTTTCATTCCTGACGACCAGCTAATTTTTTTGTCGCATGTTTCGTCCCACCCAACCAGATCCCCAGCACTCAGACCTTATGGTGAAGGGAATGCCGGGGGGGGAGGAACAAAGCAAGGCCCCACGTGGGGGGGCCGACATGAGGGTGGGGGAGGGGGGGGGGGGGAAGAACAAAGGGGGATCTGGTGCGGATACTTTGTAATTTATACCTTGGGTATGCTGGCAAAGAATTTCACTGCCACTTGTCACGTGACAATAAAATATTTATTCATTCATTCATTTATGCATGGACGAGTGTTCTGGCCAGTTCTCAAAAAGTATGGCTTCACTCTTCTTGTGGTTACTCTGGCTCCAGATGAAATCTCAAACTGATTGTTGATGCTGGTAAATCTGTGGTGGTGGATCTGAGCAGAGGATGGTAACCGTCCATGCACTTCATCTGCTTATTTATTGATGTGTGTATATATTTATATAATGGTATATTGACACACTGATATGTTCTGTATTCATGCCTACTATATTCTGTTGTGCTGAAGCAACGCAAGAATTTCAATGTCCTATCTGGGACACATGACAATAAACTCTCTTGACTCTTGACTAGACTTGTCATGTACACTGCCTGGTATCATCATATATTTTTATGTTTATGTTTTATCATTCCTGATGGATTCAACAAAGAGTTCTATACAACACAGAGACAAGACAGGGGGAGAGGACAACCCTGCCTGACTCCAGACCTGATCAGGAAACTATCCATATACCCACTGTCCTACAAATTTCCCCCCCAAATCTGATGCCTATGATGAAGCCGAGTTTTAGTTAAAAATATAAGAAGATATTAAATTGGTTTCTGGGCTAGCTTACAGCTTATATTTAGTGTCAAATTAGGCTTTCCTCAGGTTGCGGGGTGTGTGAGATAACATTGTCTCCCAAGTGAAGGAGCTAGAGAGATATCTTTGAAAGTAAGGTGCCATAAACCAAATGACCAATGTTTATGGGGGAGGAGGCAATAAAGGAAGAGAGAAATAAACAGTCACATCTTTGTAAACAAATGACCTATGTTTATGAGGGACCAAATGACAGAGGAAGCAGCGAAAAGAGCTAGGGGTGGTCTATTTGGAGATAAAGCAAATAGGCAATGTTTTTAGTATATCTTGTACCATGTAAACAAAAGGTTTGATGTGATGCATTCTGTGGAAACCTTTTCCTGTACCTCTGACCATGACTAATGTCTGTGGAATGTGCTAAGGGGAAAAAAAACCTATTTAAAGCAATGTAATTCTGTTGTTCAGAGAAGGTGGCTGAGGACAGTCAAGTGTCTGTGTTGGTCACTTGACTGGAGTTCTCCCTCCCTTCCATCGGCCGATGTTAAGTAAAGTTTTGAACTGGTCTACCAAACAGTTTGTGTGGTGTCTGTTTATTAAGAAGCGAACCTGGTTTAGTAGTTAAGATAAGTAGCTTTTTCACCTATTGTAGGTATAAGGTCAGGACTTTTAAACATTAGGGAACATAATGGACCACTTTAATACAAATGAGACAAAGATTGTGTTGATGGGATTCTAATTAACGCCGGGAAAGAACATTGATGAGATCAGGATAAGGAGGATAATGGACGAATGTGCTGTACATAAGAAACAGGCAAGCTGTGAATGAAAGATTAGTGTAACAACAGATTCCTGAGTTAAGGTATTTGAAATCTTTGGCCCATGAATACCAAAAGGAGTCCTTTGCCTCAAAGTTTTGCATAGAATCAGAAGTGGTTGCAAAGAACTATCTGGCCAACTAAGCTCACCAAAAATAGCCGTGGTCACATCTGATGGACTGTCAGTAAACAGTTATGTAATATGATTGTTCTTAAGAAGTATAAAGTGCAGTGTGTTTTGGTTTTAGAAAAATAGAAAATCGGTGCAGGAGTAGGCCATTCGGCCCTTCGAGCCAGCAGCACCATTCAATATGATCCAAAATCAGTGCCATTCTGGCTTTGTCCCCATATCCCTTGATTCCCGTACCCCAAAGAGCTAAATCTAACTTTGTGCTACATGGTCTCTTCAAGGAGTGTATACGTCTGCTCAGATTAATTGAATAAAGACGTTCCATCTATGGCTCCTGTATATGACCATAATATTCCACTTTCTATGTACTTATATTAATTCTGCTGCTGCCTCGCTAGGATCTCCGCATCTTTCCTAAAATGTGGCATCCAGAAATGGATATGATACTCCATCCATGGCCAGCTGAACCAAAATTTATAAAGGCTCATCGTAACTTCTATGGAGGGAATAGCTGACGTTTTGGGTTTGGTGCCTTCTTCTGTCTGATGGAGAGTAAGTCATCTGTCCATTTCCCTCCACAAATGCCGAGCTCCTTCAGAAGTTTGTTTTTTGCTCAAGATTACACCATCTGCAATCTATTGCGACTCCCTAATAACTTACTTTCTCTTGTTCTCTGTACCTTATAAATAAAGCCCAGGAGCCCACAGGGTTTTTTAACTGCTGTTTTTTTAGTTTAATTTGAAATACAACGCGGAAACAGGCGCTTCAGCGTTTTGAGTCCGCGTCGACCAGAAATCACCCTGGACACTAGCACGCTCCTACACACTAGGGACAATTTACAATTTTTTTACCAAAGCCAATTAACCTATAAACCTACATGTCTTTGGAGTGTGGGAAGAAACTGGATCACCCGGAGAAAACCCAGGTCGTTTTGGAGAGAACGCACAAACTCCGTACAGACAGCACCCATAGTCATGTTCGAACCCGGGACTCTGGTGCTGTGAGACAGCAATTCTACAGCTGCCCCCAGAAGATAGACACAAAGTGCTGGAGTAACTCAGTGGGTCAGGCAGCACCTCTGGCGAAAATGAAAACAAAGATGAAGTTTTGGGCCAGAGATGTTGCCTGACCCGCTGAGTTACTCCAGCACAAATAGCATCTGCAGTTCCTTTTTACCCCCAGATCACTCTGTTCTTAAATTATTCAAAAAAACAGCTTCAAATACCTCGATCTCCAGTTTTTACATTTTATAATGCAAAGCTAAGAGAGTCCAAAACCCAGATTAATTTTCACATCCAGCAAGATGAAATAGTTAGGCAACGACAACATCCCTAATAAACTACAGGCTGCTGAATTTGGCCTTGACAGTCATAATCTAATTTGTGGAACATCTTATTTCACGCCTGTAACTGAAACTTGTGGAGGCTGGTCAAGACTTTCCAATTAGTTTTTGTCTAGTTATCCTGCTTCAGTGTGCTCCTACACTTTGCCCTTGGCTTGTTAGCTGGTTCTGTCAGCAGCTGGGAAATTAAAATGAATACACCCATGTTCGTACTTATAATATCCTCGAAGAGTGAAGGCCAAAATTGGTGGACTGCAGACATCATGAAGGAAGTCAGAGCTGGAGGCAATTATAGAGATTGGGATGGGCAAGCACAAGAATTTTAATATAGGGTGCTAAGAAAGGAGATTAGATAGCAATATAATATTTTGATTTCAATATTGTGAGAACAGAGGAGGAGTATGTTGTGGATGACGTATTTCTAGACGGAGGAACAAATAGATAATATAGGAAAAAGGTAACCTTGTTAATATTGATAAAAGAAACAAAACAATACTAAAGGATGCATTAATTCACACCGAAATCCCCAATTTTTTATTTATTGCATACCAACTTCTATCTATCAGTTATCAGGATACAGGTTTGATATTTTAACCCAATAATGTCTGTATTCTAGAGTGTACTAGTTTGATTTTGAGGTTGACAGGTTTGTCATTTGAGGAGAGATTCAGCAAGGTGGACCTTAATTCTGTCGAATTTTGAAGTTGAGAGGTAATCTCAGCAGAGTTTATAAAAATATTAAGGTGCTTGATGGGACAGTTGGGATCTGCTGTTTCTGCTGACCAGGGGATCAAGTCTCAAAATAAGCAATCGATCGTAAGGGACTGAGGTGACAAGAAATGTCTTTATACAGAGACTAATAAATCTTAGGGATTCTCTGCTGAGGAGACTTGTGGAGCTCAGTCATTGTGCATACCTAAGAGAAAGGCTAATAGATTTTTCAATTTTAAGTAAATAAATAAAATGGTGGTGGTACTGCGATTATCTTGGGGGGGTGGGAGATTGCAATCTTCACGTGGTCCACCCTGTTTCGACTAATGCAATAAACCCCGATGTGCACAAACAATAGATCAAATAGAACAAGTTGACCTACAACTTTAGACTGTGCACGCCATACGCAAGAAGATTATCTTGGGGGTAGGCACAAGGCTTGTAATTGACGTAATTCTTTCTATTACATATTCATGTAAACATGTATGGAATAGCGTTTTATTGATTAATTTTTGCCAATGTTGGAGAAATGTTCCTTTTCTGAACTAATGGAAGCTGAATAGATGGTAGATTGAAGATTTATCCAGTGTCTGGTTTGGACCCCCAGGGCAATCTCACATCTACCTATGAACCACCCCCCCCTCAACTGTATCCACCTAACACTCACTAAATTTTGTTCTGCTTCTCCTCTCTTCCAGCTTTCTGGATGAATGTATCAGTGTACAAAGATTTAGCCAAGTCTGTGGGTCTTTCTTTTGCTATCAATACCTAACTGCTTTTAGATTTAAAATGTAAACTGCCCTTCATTGTGGGTTAATTGGCGTTGGTAGATTGTAAATTGTCCCTAGTATGTGTAGGATAGTGTTAGTGTGCAGACATCGCTGGTCGGCGCGGACTGAGTCAAAGGGCCTGTTTCCATGCTGTATCCCTAAACTACTACGGTAGTCATTAACCAGATTTTTTGCTAATCTAAGTGTTCTTGGAATGATGATCTCGTCCGATGGTATAAACAGTTGATTGAGGATGAACACATTAATCAGCCCTGAAGATTATAGGTGGTAGAGTTATACAAAGTGGATCGTGATAGCTGAGTTTTGTATTGTAAAATCACTCATTGGCCTGTTGCATGTTTAATTTAGTTGAAGAATGCCTTTTGACTAACCCAACGGTTGCTTTGAATGAAACAGAATTTCATCCTCTGTTCCATTTTATAAATGTTCTACAGTAGATAATTGTAACTGTCTGTATCTTGTACATCTGAAATTGGGTTTTGTTGACTTTATTGAAACTATATTTCAATAGCTAGGTAAAATGGGAGCTATTGCTTATATCGTGCATACTACTGAATACGAATTTCCACTCAGAGTCTTTGCTTTCACCAGAGTTCTCTCTTATTGTGAAGGAGAGCTGAAATCATCAGTTGAGCAGTTGGAAAGTAAGCGGGGTGTTTGGTGGATAATGATCAGAAAGAGTTTCTTAACCTGTATTCTTGGAAAGGGTGCAGAGCACATTTACGAGGGTGTTGCCAGGATTTGAGGGCCTGAACTATTGGGAGAGGTTGAGCGGGAGAGGGTGATCTTATAGAGGTGCACAAAATCAAGCGAGAAATAGATCAGTAAACACAGAGTCTCTTGCCCTAAGTAGGGGAATCGAGAACCAGAGGACACAGGTTTAAGGTAAGGGGGCAATAATAGGAACCCGAGGGGTAACTTTTTATACAAAGAGTGGTGGGTGTATTAAACCAGCTGCTGGAGGAGGTAGTAGAGGCAGGAGCTATCATCATGTTTAAGAAACATTTAGACTGGTACATGGATAGGATAGGTTTAGAGGTATATGGGTCAAACACAGGCAGGTGGGACGTGTGGATCGAGCATATTGGTCGGTCTGGTCCGAAGTGCCCGTTGTTTCCATGCTGCATGACTCTATGGCTCCCAGTGTTTGTGGCTCCATCTCCAGTTGGTCTGTCTTCCAGGTGAAATAGAACCGAGAACATGATCTAATATACTTCTAGGTCTATTGCTTCTATTAACCTTTGTTTCTGCTCTTCCAACTGCGGAAGAGAGGAGAGGAATACTTTCCAGTCAACTGGATTAAGGTTAAAACTAGGTTTTTCCTGATACAATGACTGGTTTCTTAACTGTTTTATGATGTGATTAATTTGCTGTTGAATCTGATATATGTTTGCATCTGATGTCATTATCAATGACCTTCTGGAGATCTCTTAACAACTCTGCATGAAGAATCAATCACATAATACAGTATAAGATTAAAGCCAGAAATCGACCAGACCAACTCAGATATCAGTGAACCACTTGACTGAGTTAATGACCATTAAGTGAGTTTCAATCTGAAACAGCCCTGAACAGCCTTTACTCAATAGTCTAATTTTGCTCAAGTCTAATGCTGCAACATTTTTGTTTAGAAGGAAATAAACATAAGTATAGCATGAACACGTTTATTAATTACCCTTATAATATTTACAGAATGCCCCTTTTCTTCCATACAAAAAGTAATAATGTAGGGTCGCCATCATTTATTCTTAACTTACTGTGGAAGTTCTGTAACGCCAAAGCCTCACACATAAAGTTCATTACAGCTCATCAAGTAAAACGTGTGATGAAAATTTTTGATCCCAAATGGCTATATTGGGATACAATTACAGACAATAAGATTTTTATTTCTTTTTAAGATGCATGTTCTCTGTAAAAATACTTATTTTACATCAAGCAGTGCATTTAAGTGCGTTGTGTAGTGCAGTACAAGGTAAACAGATGCAGAACTTCTGGGGAAGCCATGCTCATTTTTGGCTTCTTCTGGAGATTATCCAGACACATGCTAAGAGACATCAGTTGGCGTGCAGTCTTCATGGGATGGACTTCCTTGTCAAATCCTCAGGGCCCTGAAATTATTAAGCACAAATAAGAGTAAATGCAACATCCAAACCGCTTTCTGTAACAGTTGCATGCCATATGCTAGATATTCTCCCCTCTCCTTGTCTATGATTTCTGGTACTTGCTACAATATGCAGATCTACATTGGAGCAAAAATGAACAGCATCTATATATTAGTAAAACTATTTTTTGTTTGGTGGGGGATCCCTACCACCCCAGCTACGGACTGTTCAAGCTGCTACGGTCAGGCAAACGCTTCCGCTGTCATGCTGTCAGGATGAGACTGAATTTCTTCCCACAGGCCATTAGGACTGTAAACTCTTATCTCAACAGGGACTAATTTACTGTACTAGTTTACTGTTATGTCTTTAAAAAATATATATTTTTTAACATGTAAATACTGATTCTGTTCTATTCTGTTCTGTAGTTTTTGCACAATCCGCAGGCATTGCCACTTTCATTTCACTGCACATCTTGTATGTGTATGTGACAAATAAAGTTGACTTGACTTGTACACGTGCGTGAGATCCCAAAACCCCGCCAAAACGGTACACGATAGCGCTACAATTTTTGGCCCACCTTACTCACCATTGTCCTGGGATGTAATCGGATGATGTTATATTTTACAAGTTATTGACATTTTAAACTTTACAAACATCACTTTTCAAACCACTTATCCACTTGCCCTGCCCATCAGCCACATTTGACGCCACAATGACGTCACAATGGGATACCGAATCTCATTTACATTAAATATCGCAATTTCCAAAAAGACTCAGTTTTAATCAAATTCTCCCATTTGCATTAACAGCTAACATTGTGTTTAGGTTATTTTAAAGAAAAAAAATTAATTGAGAATTTCATTTTTAAAAGAACTGCGATTTTCATTGTGGGTGGGGGGTGGGATTGGGGGAGCTGAGGAGTGGGAGAGCGGGGGATAGAGGGTGGTAGGGAGGGGAGAGGGGTTATGGAGGGAGTGACTGAGGGTAATAATAATAATAATGGATGGGATTTATATAGCGCCTTTCTAGATACTCAAGGCGCTTTACATCGCATTATTCATTAATTCCTCAGTCACACTCGGTGGTGGTGAGCTACTTCTGTAGCCACAGCTGCCCTGGGGCAGACTGACGGAAGTGTGGCTGCTAATCTGCGCCTACGGCCCCTCCGACCACCACCAATCACTCACACACATTCATACACAGGCAAAGGTGGGTGAAGTGTCTTGCCCAAGGACACAACGACAGTATGCACTCCAAGCGGGAGGGAGTGACTGTGGGTAGGGGTAAGGAGGGAGAGGGGAGGGAGAGCGGAGGGAGTGGGGGAGGGGAGGAGAAGGGAAAGAAGATGGAGGGTGAAGAGGAGGGGAAGTGAGTGCTGGGTGATGAGGGGGGGATGGAGGAGGATTGGGGGTAGAATGAGGGGTGGCGAGGTAGTGGAGGAGCAGAGGGGGAAGAGGGAGGAGGAGAGCGAGGGGGTGAGGGGAGGAAGCAGAGGAGGGTTGGTGGAGGGTGGGGAGGAGGATAATGGAGGAGGGGAATAGGGACATGAAGAAGGAGAGTGAGATGTATTCACACTTATCTTATTTTTTTACAAGTAATTGCAATTTTGAACTTTAAAAAAGTCTGCGCCGTGCCGTGACTCGAGTCACAACGGGGATCTCTGGCGTCACAACGGGAACCTGTCAGCCGCTCCTGCGCAGTTGGGGGCTATGGGTCAATGGTGGAATATTGCCTTGGGGGACGTGCCCAACAGATCCACACCTGGTCTAGTCATACTTTAAAATACTTTGTAACCCGTAACTCCATCTGAAAGATTTAATCGATATTAACTAGAGTTACCTTGCATGATGAGATACATTACCATTTTCTACACTTTTGTTTAAATGCTTATATAGCTTTGAAACTGCAGATAGAGGAAATATACTGCTAGTGGTTTATATGATTGCAACCGATAACTGAAATACTGCTGACTTTGTTTCCAAGGGGAAGGATGTAAATGCGAATTTCGCTCTTGTCCTTTTTCGCGGCAACAACCATGGTGGAGACCCACCGGGTGGGATCGCTCACCTCTTTCAGGATGCCCATGGTGATCATGTTGAGCAGCGTAGACTCCACCTTGTCCTTCATGGCGAAGGTGACGCGGTGCGACGGGCGGATCACAGGGTCCACACTGGGGTCAACAGCAATCTTGTAGCAGCTGGGCAGCTTGCCCAGCTTATCGTCGAAACGGTCGGGGTATTCCCACAGGGGGTCCATGAGGGTCCGCACCTGGTGGATATCACGGTGAAAGGAGACCAAATCGAGGTCTTGGCACGCCTGGGCACCCAGCAAGGTAACGTCGTCAGAGTCTAGCAGGTAGAAAGTGAGGGGCCGAGAGGCCTTCAGGACCTTGCAGTGCAGGGTTGCCTTTCCCACAGGAACGAGCACGCCGCCCCCGTAGGCATGCAGGCGGGAGTTGTCAACAGTCACTATTTCATCAGCTCTTATCTTTTTGGAAAGGCTTGTTGACATTACATTGGTTACGGCCCCCTTGTCGAGCTTCGCGGAGAAGGTCGAACCATTGACAGTAACCCGAACCGAAGGGTCCGTTATCAAGGCATGTGCATCCAAGAGTGAAAAAATGCTGGTCTCCCCCTGGGATGAACTGGTATCAGACAAAGGGAGTTCGTCAAGCTGGTGCTGGGAACCAAACTCGCTATCAGCTTGAGCAAGGTTGTTTAACATTCTCCGTGGAGGGGGGACCGGTTTCACACGGGAGCGGCAAGCTGCAGAGAAATGGTTTAACTTCCTGCAAAAATTACATGTCTTGCCCAAGGCAGGGCAAATATTAAACTGATGGGAGGCAAAATTGCAGTTGGGGCAACGTCGTGTGCTGCCGCCCCCGGGTGCAGGGGAACCCCGCTGTCGCGGTGGGCCAGCGTTCCGCCGGCGACCAGCAGCACTGGCAAAGTTAATGTCATGATCAGCAGGCGACAGTGCCGAGGCGACAGCCTCAGCCATGCGGGAGGCGTGCAGAGCCTCGTCCAGAGACAGGTCTGGCTTCCGCAGAAGTTCAGCCCTCAGCTTTACATCTAGAAGGCCATATACTAGGATGTCCCGGGTCACTTGATCGGGGGTCAGAGCGTCCAGGCGACAACGCCTGGCCATGTGTCGCAACGCGGCGATATAGTTGTCGATTGATTCTCCAGGGATCTGACGCCGACTGAACATTTTAAAACGCTCTAGAATGCAGTTAGTGGGGATGTCGCACATCGCGGTAGACTTAGCCATAAGACATACCGGGTCTCGAGCATCTTCACCCACACCATATACAAACGACTCAGATCGCTCCAGGGCATCGGGACCAGCCAGGTTGAGGAGCAGAGAAGCCCGCATTTCATCAGTGGCAGCAGGATGGGCGATCGTCACGTAGTGCTGGAAATCGCGTCTAAAGACACCCCACTGATGGGCAATGTCTGAGTTGAAGACAAGCACATTGGGCTTGTGGCAAGAGGTAGCCATGGCACGGGAGATAGAACAAGGGACAGGGAACTGGGTTAAAAGTAAATAAAACACAACGGGAACCCGTCAGCCGCTCCTGCGCAAGAATATTGCCTTGGAGGACGTGCCGCGATGTGCCCAACAGATCCACACCTGGTCTAGTCATACTTTAAAAGACTTTATATTTTTTATTTTTAAAGTGCTGGAGAAACTCAGCAGCTTAGGATTGGACAGACAATCCGTAACTCCATCTGAAAGAGTTACTCGCTATTAACTAGAGTTACCTTGCATGATGAGATACATTACCATTTTCTACACTTTTGTTTAAATGCTTATATAGCTTTGAAACTGCTGATAGAGGAAATATACTGCTAGTGGTTTATATGGTTGCAACCGATAACTGAAATACTGCTGACTCGTGTAGATGTAACCGACACATACAATTCTTGGAAAAACCACAGAACAGAACATGCCTGGGATAAACTATCCATAGAACGGCAGTTGACCGAACTGACGTACAGAGATCGCTGCTCCGCAGAAGATAAGATAACAGGCACTGGAACAGACATTAGCAGTTGGTTCCTGGCAGTTGCTTTTTGGAAGAATCACTAAGGCATTTACATGACAGTATATAAGGAATTGTAAAACTCTATCATAGGGTGACTGCTCGGGGAACACTGAGTACAGTAGAAGCTTGTTTAGATATGTTAAGGGAAAAAGTGTAGCAAAGTCAAATGTGGGTCCCTTGAAGGCAGACATGGGTGAAATTATTATGGGTAACAAGGAAATGGCAGAAGAGTTGAACAGGTATTTCGGATCTGTCTTCACTAAGGAAGACACAAACAATCTCCCAGATGTACTGGAGGACAGAGGATCTAAAGGGGTAGAGGAACTGAAATGAATGTTCATTAGGCGAGAAATAGTATTGGGGGAGGCTAATGGGACTGAAGGATGATAAATCGCATGGGCTGGATGGTCTGCATCCCAGGGTCCTCGGGGAGGTGGCTCTAGCAATAGTAGACACATTGGTGATCATTTTCCAATGTTCAATAGATTCAGGATCAGTTCCTGTGGATTGGAGGGTAGCTAATGTTATCCCACTTTTCAAGAAAGGAGCGAGAGAGAAAACGGGGAATTACAGACCAGCCTGACCGGTTATGGGGAAGATGCTTGAGTCAATTATTAAAGAGGTAATAATGGGGCATTTGGATAGCAGTAAAAGGATTAGTCCAAGTCAGCATGGATTTATGAAAGGAAAATCATGCGTGACTAATCTTCCGGAATTTTTTGAGGATGTGACAAGTAAAATGGATGAAGGGGATGTAGTGTATGTAGACTTTCAGAAAGCCTTTGATAAGGTCCTGCACGGGAGACTGGTGACTAAAATTAGAGCATATGGTAGATTGATTGGCAGACAGGAAGCAAAGAGTAGTAGTGAACGGGTCCTTTTCAGAATGGCAGGCAGTGGCGAGTGGAGTGCCGCAAGGCTCGGTGCTGGGGCCGCAACTCTAAGGTCCTAAGGCTGAGGTTGGGAAGGAAGGGGGGGACATTTTTTATGTGCGGTCATTCCCTTGTAAGAATACAATGACTTGTTTATTGTGTATTTATAATATAGTTTATTGTATATTATATGTCATAGCTGCTTTCTTGCATCTCTCTCTCTCTGTGTTGGCTGCAGCTATCGTTGGCTTTGGTGAGGGAAGCAGGTCGGTGATTGATCACAAGGCCCCTCAGAGGCCTTGTGATCAATGTGCCTGATTGGCTGCCGAGTGACCAGCGCATTATGTGATTGGACACAATGCCCTTGGAGACAGCGGCTGATTGGACAGGAGGAGACCGATTTGTTGATTGGACGGGAATTTTAAGGGAAGCTGGTCGGTGATTGGACGCCAAATAATCGGGCACAAAAAATTGACAAATAGCAAAACAATAAAATCGAAAATCCGATTTAAATCGTAAGAATATCATGCCCGATCTGCAGCAAATATACTAGTATCTGCTCTAGTATCTTTGATCTGCAGTTCCTTTCTATTGAAGAAGAACCCTGGCCTGAAACAACTCCAAATCCATTCCCTCCACAGATGCCGCCTAGCCCGCTGAGTTCCTCCAGCACTGTGTTTTTTATTTAACTCTTGAAATTGAAGATAGACATAAAGCTGGAGTAACTCAGCGGGACAGGCAGCGACTCTGGAGAGAAGACCCTTCTTCAGACTGAACTGAACTCTCATCGGTGAGAGTACTTGTGATTGTCTGCAGAAGGGTCTCGACCTGAAACGCCACCAACTCCCGAGAGCTGCAACCGGTCCCGCTGAGCCATCCCAGCCTCCCCGTGTCCACCTTCAACTCCAGAGCTAAATAAAAAACACAGAGTGCTGGAGGAACTCAGCGGGCCAGGCGGCACCCGTGGAGGGAACGGACCAGGAGCCACCACGGCTATCCCTTTCTTCCACGTCCACCCCTCTAATCTCTCCCCCCTCCACCCGGAGTAGATCTATCCGAGCCAAGAGTAGATTACTCCAAAGATCCTAGAGTGGGTCTCTAGGATCTGTGGATTATTCTAGCGCAGGGCATAGGCACGGGGCCCAACTGGGAGCAATTGGTCCAATCAGCTTAAGGCCAGCCCTGCTGAGACCTCGCCAGAAGTTTCAAACCTATGGCCCCCTCCAGTTCGAGCCACCATGATACCATGTTGTAAACAACCACGTTTGCTACTTTGACTTGGGAGTTTGCATTCCGTCACAGTCCCGCCAGCGGTTTACAGCTGTTTGATATCCGCTTTAGGAAGGAGTGGGTGGTCTATGAGTTGAGTGTCCGGGAGGTGAACTCCTTTTACGGCGGAGAGACGCCAGGTCTGATGGGGGCCAAGTTCTTAGATAGTCATTATGGAATTGCGAATAGTTCCAATGAGCTATGAAAAACGTGGACTGCCCTTACAGCGCCACTTTCCTCCACACTTTCCACCTCATGGAGACCCACTCAAAACTGAAAAGTAGGGGAATGCCGTCCCCCTGCGTATCCCCCATTTCCATCACTACTTGTATTCACTGCAGTTTAGAAGGATGAGGGGAATCTTATTGAAACATAAAATTATAAAAGGACTGGACAAGCTAGATGCAGGAAAAATGTTCCCAATGTTGGGCGAGTCCAGAACCAGGGGCCACAGTCTTAGAATAAAGGGGAGGCCATTTAAGGCTGAGGCATGAAAAAACGTTTTCACCCAGAGAGTTGTGAATTTGTGGAATTGCCTGCCATAGATGGCAGTGGAGGCCAAATCACTGGATGGATTTAAGAGAGAGTTAGATAGAGCTCTAGGGGCTAGTGGAATCAAGGGCTATGGGGCGAAGGCAGGCACGGTTATTGATTGGGGACAATTAGCCATGATCACAATGAAAGGCGGTGCTGGCTCGAAGGGCCGAATGACCTCCTCCTGTACTTATTTTCTATGTTTCTATATTGGTATAATCTCTGTACTGGTCCCTGCCATCCCCGTCATGACGAATTGAGTAAAGCTTTGCTTGGTTTACCTTTAAACATTTTTGTTGTCTGTTTTAAGTAGTGGACTTTATCACGTCTATCCATGTCCTCCAGAGTTACTTCCTGACCCGCTGAGTTACTCCAGCACTTTGTGCATTTTTCTGTAAACCAGCATCTGCAGTCCCTTGTGTCAGTTATACCTTAATTATACAAGTTGAAGAATAAATATTTTTAGATTTTGGAGATACAACAGGTCCTTCGGCCCACGAGTCCATGCTGACCAGCAATCCCGGTACGCTAACACTATTCTACACGCAAGGGATAATTTACAATTGTACAAAAGATAATTAGCCTACAAACCTGTATGTCTTTGCAGTGTGGGAGGAAACCAGAGCACCCAGAGAAAACCCACATGGTCACAGGGAGAATGTGCAAACTCAGAACAGACAGTACCCTTAGTCACCCAAGTGGACTTTTAATTTGTAAGAAGGAACTGCTGGTTTAAACCGAAGATAGACTCAAAAAGCTGGAGTAACTCAGCAGGACAGGCAGCATCTCTGGAGAGTAGGAATGGGTGATGTTTCGGATCTTCAGACTTGTGGACTTGTAATATGTTGAATTTTAGTCTTTTAATTATTATTGTTATATAACGATGATTTTTTTCCAAAAAATTGCTAAAGCAATTGCAATATACATCAACATTGCTAATATGCCCTAAGGTTGAGAAGCACAACATGATGGCAATTAAGGCAGTATTGCTAGCAAGAAAGAATGAGCTGAAGCTTACAAGCAGTGAAGAGAAAGTTCAGAATAAGATGAAAGAGTGTTGCGTTTGAAACAGAGAGATAACAAGGGATAGGACATTAATTACACTTGCAGGGTATGAACTAATGAGATGTAGTTGTCAAAATAAAGTGATTGAGGGTCAGAATCTGATTTAGGGCGCAAAGAACACAACAGCAGGGTTGAAACAGACGAAAACACTGAGCACTGGAACAAGCAAGGATTGGTACGCACTAGTTTGTGAAAAGTCATGGATAAGTTTTAGCGTAGGATATAAGAGAAGAGACAGAGTTGAATAACTGAGGATTCAAAATGACAAGGTGGGAGATAGCTTAGGTGATTACTAGTTATCATGGAAAAGGAAAAAACAATCAGAGAGAAAAAGGACAAAGGACATTTATTGTCACATACACCAATTGGTGCAGTGAAATCTGAGTTACCATGCAGCACACAAAGAGAGAGAGCGATAGGGAGAGAGAGAATGCCCAGTCGGAAGAGAACCTATAGTTAACAAAACACGGCAAGAGGAAGAGTGACAGTCTGTCAGAGACAACCATCAAAGTTTTGAGAAACGGGCTGTCATTATCAATGTAAATTGATGTGTTCATAAATGACACTCTCCTGATATACCATAGCAGTTTGCTGCAGGCACAAACAAGACTCCTGAGCAAAGTGAAGGTTAATAAAAAAAAAACTATAATTGAGATCGTACACAATCTAGACATTCAGTCCTTACTATCCACATTCTATCAGATTTAGCTTCTCTCTAATTTGTTTCTCTTAACACTTGGTTCCCTTGACTTGACATGCAAGAATTTTGAACAAAATGTCAACGATCATCCCTCTGAAAATATAAATCTCATGCAAAAACACATTCTAACTTTTCACCTGCCAATTGCAAGAATTTGAGATGCAGCAACAACACACTCAGGTTTTGCTGCTAAAAGTGACACTGAAACACTTACAGCACCGATCTGCATACCTTACATAAAGTCTGGTCTGATCCAAATTCTGCATCAGTGCTGCATACTGCTTACAACTCTACTGAGAGATAGCATTGCGGAATTTGATGTCTCTGAAGAGCATTCTGTGGCTGAAATTTCCATTATTTTAGATCGAGTTGTATCCAAATATCGACAATCGCTGTTCTTGGTAGCCTCCCTATAGCTTTCTGGGCTTTGTCCTTCTGAACTTTCCTCTGCCCCTTCAGACTGTGGATTAAGAATGCTATTCGACATCTCAGAAAGAACATTGTTGAGTTCTTGATGCTCCAGTACTTTAATTCTTATTTCACTAAAGTGATCCACACTAGACTCACATTCATTCAGACTTTCTTCATCTCTAAAACGATGTGTTGAAAGCCCAGTCATAGCTCTGCCTTGGCTTAGGAGTTCACAAATATCACGTATGCCGTTCTGCCGTTCACTCGGCATCATGGCAGGAATAATTCTCTTTGTTTGGCCGGCTTCAGCCTCATTGTTCCCATGTAAAGAGTTGCCCAGCTGACTACCCATTTGGTCACTGCTGCTTTGGAGACAAGATGTTGGGCTGCTGGACTCCAGCAGCAGTTTTAATAAAGCAGTATCAGTCCAACTACCCATGTTATCTTCATCGGTCGTGAGATGGGATGTAGCAGCTCTATCCATCAAAGTTGGTTCAAGTTCTCCAGACAATCCTTCGACTTCAATGACTTTTGCTTCATTGCACTGGTTGTACAATCTGTTTAGGTGAGATTTTTCTCGATGAAACTGGCTTCCATTGACACCTGTTGTGAAACCAAAGTTGAGCTGATGCAGGGCACTCAACTTGTGCATTCTCTTATTTAATTCTGCTGCACCAGCTGCAGTATATATTCCAAACCCACCATATACCCTCTGTATCCCATGTTCAAAATCAATTTTTTTCTCAGGCTCTTGACTTGGATAGTCCATTTCTGTATCATCTTTGGAAGGAGACCAGAAATGTAAAATTGACTCAGTTGACATTTCCATCTCAGCTGCAGAGGAAACTTTATTTTTGGTGAAAAAATCCTGATTCATCGTCTCTCTGGAACTCAAGCAGCAGAGAGCAGATGTTTCCTTCTCTACTGCATTGGTGAAGTCTTCACTTGGGCTTTCATCACAATGTCCATTCCCAGGCAGCACATTGGAGGTGTTTGTGGAAGCAGCTGCTTCACTTGCATACTTATCGTCCACAGGAATTCTACCCAAGTTTACCTCTGGATGGAAACGGCTCTCTGAATGTTTAGCCACAGGGCTGACAGGTTCACCGAAATGAACATGAGAGTTACTTGTGTAAGGTACAGTATCCTGGCTGCGAGGCATCTCGGTAACGTCGTCTCTCCGTTGGCTTTCTCCAAAGTTTGAGGCAGTTCCCATTAAAGCAAGGAATATTGCTTTATTATTTCCCACTTTTGCTTTTTGTTTCATTTGACGACTGGAGAAATGGCACACCTTTCTGACGCATCTCTGAAGCTCTTGACCAGTGCTTGCCAAAGATCCCGTAATTGTGTCCTTGCCATTTATGAATGTCCCGCGTTCCCAGTATTCCGACAGTGAATATACAAATGTGATCCTAATCCCTGATGGCAAATCAGGTTTGGGATTTCTACAGGCTGCCAAAACTGTGCTCCCACTCAATATTTTTTCTTGCCCCAGGCAGCCATCTTCAAGCACTTGCTGCCCCACAGTCGCACCAACCGGTTTTAATCCACTGTTGCTGTTGGGAACGCCTGAAGCAGGAATTGTGCACTGTGATCTTATTCTTGTGTGCAACGTGTCTTTCTTTGCACGTGGAAGGTTGATGGCAATACAATCAGCACTGTTTGATGCATCATCAACTGGTAACATTTCAGCTCCTGCTGTGTGGCTAGCAAATGCTGCCTGTGTAGAGTTTGACGAACTTCCAACGTTATCCTTACTGTCCGGCAGGATATTTTCATGACTCTCCCAGGCCAGTGAATTAGACAATCCCATGGTCTCAAAAGACCACACAATTTCTTTCCGTGGAATTGGGTTAATCTGCTTGCTTAACCCTTTGTATGAATCAAAATGCCTGCCCACCGCGTACTTCTTATATCTGACTATGTTCACAGCAGACGCAGCACAGTCAGTTACAATAGGCATTTTACTAGAAGATAAAATACCCGAGCAGTTTCTCCAACAATGTCCATTGTAATTGCTGCCCAAATCCACAGGTTGAAAGGGAACAGTATTTATTTGTGTTGGCTGTGCCAACTCCATAGAGGACGAGCTGTTGGGTGAAGACAGCAGCGGACAACCTGCTGTGTTTGATGGAGGACTGTCATCGTGCAACCTAACATCTTCGAATTGGGCCATGTCGGTAGCAACCATGTGTGCACTGGATGAATTATCAGGTACATTTTCTTCAGCTTCTGTGTCAACTTGAACCGAAGCAACGGCCAACTGGGTCTCTATATCTGACACCCCAGTTGCCTTTGAGGGAAAATCATGTTCTGCACTATTCAGTACCATTGCATTTTGATCACTCGTCACTTGAATGTTAGGCTGCTGAAGAGAGCTCAGTTGGTTTACTCCATCAGATGTACCAGCCATGAAGGCTGCATTGCCATTGTACAGAGGATCAGCTGGTAGGTTACACTTATATTGTCTTTCTCTAGTACCAAATGAAGCAACTTTTGAAGCATCTGTGCTTACTTTCCACATTGTTGAGAAGGGATCTTGGGAAGCCACCGCTACTTGCTTTTTACTCTGTGTGGCCATATTGAATGGCGGTAGATATGTGTCTGGGTTCTGCCGCAATTCTGCACGGGAAAGATTGGCTGGAAAGGACGCAACTGTGTTCTCTCCTGCCATAGGCGCCAACGATGTTAGAATTGCTTCACTGTCTTCAGGAATAATCCCCAGGGAACGTAAAATAAATTCTAAGGTGTCTGAATCCTTTGCTAAAGGTTCCTCGGAATTTGAATCTGAAGTTAGTTCCTCAACAACACTTTCTGGGGATGAATTACATATGTTGTTGTCGTTGGCTGCATAAATGTCGGAAGCTGAAGACATTTTTTCCACAATGTTTTCTGCAGATGGCCCATTGCTGGTTTTACAAGCGAGTTCTGCATGGCCTGTGTTAGAAACAGAAGTGGCTGACTGACCATTAGCCAATTTGAGAGATGGAGCAGGGGAGATAAAGCCCTGTTCCAGAAAATCCTCTGGGAATGAAGCATTCCCCCATTGTCCCTTTGATCCTGCATTTGAGAAGCGAACATCATTGATGGCAGCTTTTTGCCCTCTACTCGACTCTTCAGACATCAATGCCCAGAATTTGTGGGAGTCCACTGAAGCTGTAGTGAAGTTGGCGACAGGGTATTCTCCAACCTGCTGTTCAATTTGGATGCTCTGTGGAGTTGGTGCAACATCCATTGTACGAGGCAGCTGTGGGCCCCCTGATAGTTCAGTTGAATGGCATGGTAACTTATGCGCAGCCAAATTCGGGAAGACGGCATTGTTGAATTGATCCTTCGAATTATCAATTAAACGTCTTAGCAATGACCTTTTGTCTCCTGATCGATTTAAGGGAGTTGACTCTTTATGTTTTTGTCTTATGTTTAACTTTTCTGACAGTGGATGTGCAACTTCAGCATCCTGCCTGCCGGGGGCTCTTGAGAGAGATTGTGCGGAAGAGCTCGATACGTTACGCTTAATGTATGGTGACTGCTTACTATGCATATATTCTGCAACTTGGTTGCCATAAGATGACTGTATAGCACTGACAGATCTTGACCTTGCCTGGTCCAGCTCAGTTGAGGATGGGCGAATGTTGGTTGAGGGTGCTTCCATCTTCAGACGTTTTGGGTGACTATTTGCTTTATTTACATATGAATACTGCAACATATTATACAGTGACTCGATTTCTTTTGAACCATGTTCATCATGCCGAGATGCATTTGGCTTCAGGACTGCGGGATCAGTCTGGTTAGGGTCTGCTGCAGATCTGGGATTCATTGGCTGCATGGAATGACTCCTTCCATTTAGTTGGCCAGATCCAAGATAATCGTGGTTGACAGACGATGAAGCTTGCAGATAACTCTTTAAGATGCAATCAGTACCCACAACGCCACAATGGTTATTTGAATGGGAGGTTGCTGCAACATTTTGACAAACAGAATTCTCCTTCTGATCTTGGAGAGATGGGACAGATCTCTCTTTCACTGGCTGGAAAGATTTGGAATTTCCCACATGGGGAGCCAAAACTTGCTGTGAATCTTGACTTGGATACACAACACTGCTGTTCATATTTTTATTCTGCGTACAATAATCTCCCATTGACAGAACATTGTTCGGATCCATGAAGTTTGAATATGATGTCGGGGTCGTGTTCAGAGGCAAGCGGTTATCGCAGGCAATTTGTAAGTTCCTTCCTTTCCATTCGGCTCCTTTTTCCTTCTCCAGCCTCCGAAGTACTGATAAAGTACTATTCTCTTCATATCCATTCACTGAATCGACGGGTCGATGAGCTATCCCATTGATGCCGTTACAAGGTGTGCTTTGCGCTATATATTGGCAGGGTGGCAGTTTTGCAGAGGTCTGCAGTGCACCTGCCAGCTGACTCTGCTGCTTAGCTGCTCTTTTCTTCCCTTCCATAAACTCAAATGCAAAAATTAAGGCCTTCAACTCACTGCTTGAAAGTTCCGAAAGAAACTTCATTGTATCAACCCCTTTTCTCTTCCTCGAAAATGAAGGGTTCTTTTGAGGGTACGTGTCTGAAATATTCTGCCCTCTGTACGTGGACTCGTAATCGCTGCAGTGACTTTGAAAAGTTGCACCATTATCACTCTGAGCGTCTACTCCCAGGAATGAAGCAAATCCTAAACCGTCTGGACTTGGAGTCTGGGTATAAGGTTTATTACCCATTGCCGTTATTTTTTGAACATTTGCGTTTGGTTCTTTGAGACTAAGTTGCATGAAATGGTTTTGAGTTGTTTCTTGTGGAACTGTGACATAGTCTCTCTGTAGCACCTCTCCCTGAAGATGTGTTCCAAACATGTTGGGGCCAATGGACTTTTTGTAAACTCCAATATTGACATTTTGGAACGGCTCTGAATGATGACTGAGTACATTGGAAGACTGCTGATTAGCTCTTTGGCTGAAACATCCAGGAATAGGCTTTTGCTGGTAATTGGGTTCTTGCTTGTTCCAATAGTGTTCCACTTGAGCAGCTCTAAGAGGCATCCTTACGTTGTCCCAACTTGAAAGTTGCTCTGAAGGAGGGGACATCTTGTGTTTTCGCAGAGGTAGTCTGAGGCGAGTAATGGGAAATATCTGACTGTTAGGCTCCATGCCAGAGGCTGTGTGATTCTGATACGGTGCAAAACGCCTCGAGTGGGCATCTCGATTCCAAGCTGGTGGCCTGTTTTGGCAAGTCACAAACTTAACAGTAGGTTGCTGGGAAGATGGAACAGATTGCATTGATCTATTTTGCAAACCGACCGGCTGACCCCCAGTTGTCCAAGACCTTGAATAAGCAGAGTTTTGTCTCATTTCAGATTGGGAACCTCCAGTTAGGGCTGACTTTAGCGAGGACGGATGAAAAGTAGAGTCACTGCAATATGGTGATAATTCATTTGGAGGATAGACATGTTGATCAGTAAGTTCCGATGGATAGATTGGTGCTGGTACATTTGCAGAATAGGAAGATCCAGGGAAGGCTTTCCAAGTCTGGTAATTCGATGAAGGCTTTCCATTAACAGCGCACCACGATCTTCCAAAAGCTTTCTGGGACATTGAATTGTGGAAACCCTGATGACTGTAGTTATCTGGAATGCCATGTTGCATTTTTCACCCCTTGGATATACCAAGATCAATGTTCTTCTCTTTGTTTCTTATTAATTGATTCCTGTAATCTGCGAATAAGAAATATAAAATATTAACCCAAACAGTATAATATTGAAACATTGGGTATTTTTAAAGCAAAGATTGACTTTAGACTTTAGAGATATAGCGTGGAAACAGGCCCTTCAGCTCAATGAGACCGCGCCGACCAATGATCACCCCACATACTAGGACTGTCCTGCACACCAGGTAATATCCACAATTTGCAGATGCCAATTAACCTACAAACCTGTATGTCTTGTGATGATATTGAGTTTACCCATCCGAGAGCCCAAAACCTAAGTCAAGGCTTTAAGTCTTAGGTGTTATGTATCTACAAAGTACTCTCACAATTGGGAGATTGTACTGTATCAACCTAGATTTCAAAGACTAACTTACTTCACTAGGCTGGTCTCTGCTGAAGCTGTTTAGCTGTCAATAATCACTATTTCGATCGGTAGGTCTCCCTTCACAAACAAGGAGGAGTTACTTCCTGCCAACAAAGCCGAATAAATATATTTATAATTGTAAATGGAACACGTTTAATTCTGAGGAGTAATTTTAACAGAGATCATAGTTTACAATGGATTTCCAAAACACTTACAATTTAGGATAATATACCAATGAGTTGCAGTCGAACAAGTCGTCCACTGCAGAAAGACGGCTGTGGGGATGTGAATTCCGGTTCTTTTACCTTTAGTCTGGTTCAATAATAATTGAGGCGAAAACATGGTTGAGTCCAACATATTTTACTCCAAGGTATCTATCTGTTAGAACTCCGACCAGAGTCCTCACAGACCTAACAGGGCAAGCAATTTGTAGTACAGTTGATCCCATATTTATACAGAATTGCAACAGTGACGTTCAACACAATATCCACTTCAAATCAATCACAAGCTGTACCCATTCAAAGTATACTTGTCACTTACACAATACTGTGGTTGATCAATCACAATCTATGATCACAAAGCTCTAAACAACAGGAAACTAGTCAATAGCAAGGATCGTTATCAGTTACAAACAGAAATCTCTGTTTAGCCATTTTCCAAGTCCACAGTAACCCACATCCTGTGCCACCATTGTCAATTGTCTTTTCCAGAGCATAACAAGAACAAGTCAAGGGTGTTTTATTGTCAGGTGTCACGGATGGGACAATAAAAATTCCTACTTGCTGCAGCACAACAGAATATGTGAATACGTAAACATAGTACATAACGGAGGAAGAGGGAAAAAAAAGTTCAATAAATAACAAATATAGTGCAATAATAATATAGTCTTTTGCAATTCAGAGCTCAGAGCTTATTTGTTGTTTGTGTTTAATAGCCTGATGGCTGTAGGGAAGAAGCTGTTCCTGAACCTGGACGTTACAGTCTTCAGGCTCCTGTACCTTCTCCCTTATGGCAATGGTGAAATGAGTGTGTGGCTAGGATGGTGTGGGTCTTTGATGATTTTGGCTGCCTTTTTGAGGCAGCGACTGCGATAGATCTCTTCGCCAGTGGGGAAGTAAGAACGATAGCACATCGGTTTAAGGTTTAAGAGGGAAAAGATTTAATAGGCACCCGAGGGGCAACTTTTTCATACAGAGGACATTGGGTGTATGGAACGAGCAGCTAGAGCAGTTGAGGCAGGTACTGTAAAAATATTTGCCTATTGTTTACAAAAAAAGGCACGTTTAACCTTCTGAGATAGGCGTATAAAAATAACCGATGAGGAGAGTGGAGAACAGACAAAAACAAAACGTGGGAAATGTGCAGAGCAAACACTGAGAGATAAAGAGAGAGAGAGGCATTGAGGTCTATCAGAATGAACTTTAGCCGACTCTGAAGAAGGATACAAGGAACTACGAATGCTGGTTTACAAAAAAAGACAAAGTGTTGGAACAACTCCCCGGGTCAGGCAGCATCTCTGCAAAACATGCAGGGACCCTTCTTCAGCTAATAAGCTAATAATTAATTAATAATTAATTCACTGATGATAAATATTTAAGCTTTTCTGAGTGTTGGCAGAAGTCACAATGGCTTTTGTACACTTCTCTCCTTGGTCTTTCAACAACCTGTTGTTATCCACGTAACACTAATAATACCGCAGTTCACCTCTTGCACTGTCATGACTTGTTTCTTTTTGGTTCTGCAGTCTTTTTTTGTATAGGGTGATTTCACGAAAGGTCACTGGAGCGTAGATCCGCACCCACGTGACGGAAAATCTCAAGTGGTGGACATGCTATACATCCGGTACATGTTAGTGGATGGGAAAACACGCACTTTCCCACCCGTTAAAAACATAGAAAACGGCCAGGTTTTGATCTGCAATTTATTGTGCCAGTCAGGGTGACCGTGAGGCACAGCTACCTAGATTTACAGTTAAAAAAAAGATAGAAACTAAGGTAAATTAAAGAGGGAGCTAAAGGTGCCAATCCAGCGGAAGTGAACAGCGGACATTTGCCGTGGAGATTTAAAGGTCCAAAATATCGGGAATTATCGCGTTTGCTCGCTGAATTTCATCAAAAGTAAGGCATTATTGACTCCCTCTTTAATTTACCTTAGTTTCTATCTTTTTTTTGGACTGTAAATCTAGGTAGCTGTGCCTCACGGTCACCCCGACTGGCACAATAAATTGCAGATCAAAACCTGGCCGTTTTCTATGTTTTTAACGGGTGGGAAAGTGTGTGTTTTCCCATCCACTAACATGTACCGGATGTCTAGCATGTCCTCCACTTGAGATTTTCGGTCACGTGGGTGCGGATCTACGCTCCAGTGACCTTTCGTGAAATCACCCTATAATTTACGTGTAAGGTTTTGTGTGTTGCCTGAGTCTATGTGCTTGCGATACTGCTGCAAACAAGCTTTTCATTGTACCTGTACCTTAATATTCTTGCGCACATGACAATAAACTCAAAACAGATTTATAGAAAAATTGTTAACCAGGGCAGCACGTGGCACAGCTCCAGGGACCCAGGTTTGATTCCAACCTCCTGCATTGCCGGTGTAAGGTTTGTATGGTCTCTCTGTGAAGTCTACGGTTCTCTCCCACATCCTGAAGATTAGTGCAGATTGCCCAACAATATTGGAAAGTGGCAAAGGAATCAAAAAATAAATTGATGGCCATGCGCAGGAATAAAGTGCAGGGACACAGAGAAATAAGAAGAGGGGGTTGAGACTAATAGGATTGCTCATAGGAACTGGCATCAACCCAGTGTGCTTTTAATTATATGTTATTATAAATGGAAGATACATTCTATTTTTTGTTGGAAGACACAGGAATGTTCTGTCATCACACTTCTATTAACCATGGACCAAGGTTGTCTGGTAATATATAGTTCCTTCTGAACAATATCATTTGATAAATAGTGGTTCCTCAGATATTATTTGAGGCATTCGTCATTCGAAATGCTTTCCACCGTGTCCACCAAAACACATTCTCTGGCATTCACAAATTCTCTGGCATTCACAAGGCAGTCTGGTCAACTGGCACCGAATTACAACGCAGACAGACCATGTATTCCCTCTCTCTCTATCCCTCCCCCACGCCAGTCGCGCCAACTTCTCGTTTTCACCCAACAAACAGTTAACAATTCTTCAGTTCTGAAGAAAGGTTCCGACCCGAACCGTTGCCTATTTCTTTCCCTCCATAGATGCTGCCTCACCCGTTGAGTTTCTCCAGAGCTTTTGTCTAGTTAACACCGGCCTGTTTCCCTTATCGTCGTTACTTTTTTTGCAGATCTTTCATTCATTGTTCTTTATCTCTCCACATCATCGTCTATATCTCACGTTTCCCTTTTCTCCGACTAGTCTGAAGAAGGCTCTCGACCCGAAACATCATCCATCCCTTCTCTCCAGAGATGCTGCCTGTCCCACTGAGTTACTCCAGCTTTTTGTGCCGATCTTCGGTTTAAACCAGCATCGGCATACAGTTCCTTCCTACCCACATTGGTTCACCAGATGTATGTCGACATTTACAGCCTGCACTCCCAATCCCACCGTCCCTTCCCCCTTCGCGTGTTGCTCATCCCTTGCCCCAATTCAAACACAAGCTGTGACTCGGGTCGATGTGTCCACTCTGGTTTGCGGTAACCCCATGACATCCTGTATTGATTTTTGGCGGGGCATTATTTTTGTCTGTGCTCCGAGAGAACCGAAACTACTTCAACACGCTGCATAAACCAGGACATTTGTACCTCTGCCGGAATAACTCAGCGGGTCAGGCAGGTTCTCTGGAGAAAATGAATAGGTGATGTTTCGGGTCCGGACCCGTTTGCAGATTTCAGACCTGTATGTGTCCAAGTTGTGATGCGTGCACAGAAGTTAAACAAACGCCTCTAGTTTGCCTTTCCCCTGACTCAGTCTGACGGAGGGTCTCGACTCGAAGCGTTACCTATTTTTCTCCAGAGAAGCTAGCTAGCTAGCTGCCTGGCCCGCTGAGTTACTTGAGCATTTTGTGTCTATCTTCGGTGTCTTTGGAGAAGGTGGACCTGGAGGAACTTGCAGACTATTTCTCGAGTTTGCGTTGCCGCTGTGACAATCGCCACGAACAAAGAAGGACAAGCAGCCCGTGAAACCAGCCGAGGGAGGACAAGATCTTCGGTGGCCACATACCCGGCTCTTCAATCACTGGAGTTCCACACTGAAACACCGCGTTAGATCAGGGCTAATCTCAGGTGCTCGTGTGTATATAGTCAGTTCGTCACGACATGTGCACCGTTCAGAAATATTAATATTAAAACGCTTCGTACTCTTACCTCGTCATCACACAACAAATGCACTCATCTCTCATCCCAGTCCACCTGGGATCGGTCCCTTTAAGTGGTCGCAATGACCTGCTACATTTCACGTTGTTGTACAGAAAGCCCTCCAACTCCCCCGCCCCCCTCCCCCCCACAAACGCACTCAAAATAAATATCTGCCCCAAGTTGCAAACACCAAGCCATGTCATTCTGTGGCAGCACAGCCGAGAACTCTTCCCAACTGCAAAAAAACTTTCGAGAAAAGTTGCGTGCGTCAAATTGCACAACAATTTGAAAATACATTTGTCAGATAAGGAATTGATGGGGTAGTGGGGACAATGTAAGAATGAAGATCAAACTTTACCAAACACTGCTGGGCTTTTCCTCCACTTCACGGCTGGTTTATGGCCACATCCCGAGATTTTCTGAATAAGTGCGTTCACGCTTTCTCCTGGGTCATGAACTCACTCAAATTGATCTTTATTCCGCTGGAAGAGGCGCAAAAGGTCCCAGTGAACAGGGGATCGCTCTGCATTCAAACGCGTTTGCTGTTGCCAGAAAAAAAAAATCAAAAGACCAGATAAGATGCGCAGTTTCAGCTACAAGCGGAGCGAACATGGTCTGACGAGGACAGTCGGCTGTAAAAATGTAATGGAAACCATTCAGCCCATCCTCACTATTGGCTTTTTTTTTTCAATTTCAGTATTTGATCCTTGCTGATTCCACATTAGTTTGACCTTGCCAGCCATTTGAAAGTCTGCTGTTCTAATGGGACCAACTTTACCCAAACCATGCTGGGACCAGAGCCCTGGTGAATAGCATAACTAGGGCTAAAGATAATGCTTCCGACTAAATAGTTGGGTGGGGTGAGTTCGACAGACTTAGAAAAGTATGGATAAAGTTATAGGAGAGGAGAGTGCAGGAGAGGTTATGGGAAGTCTCCAGAATAAGAAGTGGGACAGAGTTTAGAAAGTGATAAGTCTAACATTAGGCAGACGCCTAATTTGAGAAGATGGGTGATGAATACATGCTATAAGGAATAGGAGTAGAATTAGGCCATTCAGCCCATCAAGTCTACTCCACCATTCAATCGTGGCTAATCTATCTCTCCCTCTTAACCCCATTCTCCTGTCTTCTCCCCATAACCTCTGACACTTGTACTAATCAAGAATCTATCTATCTCTGCCTTAAAAATATCAACTGACTTGGCCTCCATAGTCTTCTGTGGCAAAGATTCACCATCCTCTGACTAAAGCAATTTCTCCTCAACTCCTTCCTAAAAGAACAAATATAGAACTGAAGGTGTTATATCTTTAAGGGCAGCATGGTGGCATAGCAGTAGAGTTGCTGCCTTACAGTGCCAGAGATCCGGGTTTGATCTTCACTACATGTGCTCTCTCACTGAGTTTCTCCTGCATCTTTGTGTACATTCTATCATCATGTATTTATCCACTGTAAATGGATCAATTGTAATCATGTATTGTCTTTCTGCTAACTGGTTAGCACACCACAAAAAGCTTTTCATTGTACCTCGGCACACGTGACAATAAACTAAACTGAGTTGTTGCCTGACCCACTGAGTTCCTCCAGCACTTTGTCTTATTTTGATCGAAAACGGGCATCTGCAGTTCTTGTGTCCACAAGTGAAATACCTAAAATACTAAAACATACCAATGAGTTGCAGACAAACAAGTTGTATGGTGAGGAGTGGAATATGTATTTTCTCAGCAACTCCTCCGCATCCTCGCTATCTTTGAGCATTTATTTATACATCATCTGTATGTGATGATTTGCAACTATATTGACCAGGCAAGGAGGATGATGTGATTTGATTGTCCATGTGGGCCCTATCTTTTTCACACCTTTTTCATCACAGTTCTGATAAGATTACTGTGAACCTTGTGGTCTTCTTCATTAGGACTTGGAACAGGAGATCATAACCTGAAGGTCAGTAATGTTTCTCTTGTATATGTCAAGATTACGGACAAAGTGTTCGGGACAGACTCTTAGCTCAATCAACAATAAGCCTAGGTCAGCCGGTGCTTTAAAACTGAGCTCAGCAATAAGCCTTTGTGACCTGGATATGAATATCTATCACAATTGATTGAAAGATGCAGCATGAAAATAGGCCCTTCAGCCCACCAGGTCCACGGCAATCATCGATCACCCATTCACACTTTTTCTATAAAAAGAGACACAAACTGCTGGAGCAACTTTGCAGGTCAGGTTGTATCTCTGGAGAACATTGGATAGGCAATGTTTCAAGTTGGGACCCTTCTTCAGACTGATAGTAGGATGGGGGAGAAAGCTGGAAGAGAGGTAGGTGCGTTCGGTGCTTCTGATGTGGCCTTCTTTACGTTGCCAAGACTAAACGTATCATCAAACCGTGCCTGCTGGATCTCCTGGTCGCTAACCTTTTTAATTCTCCTTGCATCCCCACGCCAACCTTTCTTTCCTGAGCCTCCTTCACTGTCACTCCAGTGAGGCCACAAATAAACTGGAGAAACAGCAATTCAAATTCCGCTTGGGTAGCTTACAACCAATATTGAATACTACAATTTTAGGTAATTAACCAACAACAACCTTTTACCCTTCTCCTGTCCCCCTCCACATATGCCCATTCCTCCGGCTTTACATTTGGCTCCTCTTTCCACTATTGTCTCTGCCTCCATCACCACCCCTGGAAAACATCACATCATCTTGTGATAAGACCACAGGTCTTCTTTAGGTTTCGGTTTATTATGGTTACATGTCGCAAAGTATGGTGAAAAGCTTTATTTTGCATGCTGTCCATACAGATCAGATCGACCGTACATAGATACAACCAGTTCAAACTCAAGTACAATCAAGTACAATAGATAGAGCAAAGGGGTGTAGAAGGTAGGATATAAGGGAGCTTAAGAGTGGGGTCAGAGTGTGTAGAATAGCTGGTACATGTCCACCACCGATTTTCCTGCACCCTTAGTTCCAGAGCATTTCTGGATTATCTGTGTGGTGGACAATCAGAGGTCACAGTCTTGGGGAGTGTAGATACTGTCTCACAAAGTTGGCTGTGGAACGTGGCTATGGGAACAGTTCTGCCGGCTCCGGCCAGGCCAGAGTTCCAGAGCCATGGTCACAGGCGGCAAATTTGACCGCCGATTGGCGCGGAGGTCCTGATGAGGGTGAGATCGGCCGGATCACCAGTTTCCGCAAAATCGATGGTGGACCTGCAATAGTTTGCACTGACACATGAAAATATGACCACGTGACAGTTAACTTGACAAGGGCACAAATCCGTATTTTACCCTGATCGTGTAAAACCAGTGAACCTTTAGTTTTAGTTATTAGTTTTACTTTTAGTATAGTTTTTAGAGATATGGCTTGCTGCTGATTAATCTATGAAGTAGGGACAAGAAGCAAGAGACAGCCACGCAGAGTAAACTGGCAACCACCTGCCATGATCCAGCATAGCAAATCTGCTTCTATCCTCAGTCTGCCTTTGCTCTCAGATTAGTGTAGTATTCTGTGCTAACCACTGCCCGGTATCTTTGTATCCCCATTTCTCTTATTTCCAAAAATAAACTTGATAGAGAACAAAAAATATATGCAAAACATAGGACTGCATAGTGGCTCAGCGGTAGAGTTGCTGTCGTACAGCTCCAGAGACCTGTAGTTCCATCGGACTACGGGTGCTGTCTGTTCAGAGTTTATACGTTCTCCCTGTGACCACGTGGGTTTTCTCCGGGTGCACTGGTTTTCTCCCACGTACCAAAGACGCGCAGGTCTGTAGGTTAATTGGCTTTTATGATTTGTTTGTGGTGTGGCATAACGTACGGGATTCACTGGTTGGCACGGGCTCGGTGGGCAGAAGGGCCTGTTTCCTAAACTAAAACAAAAACTAAAAACAAGACCAAAAACTCCTCAGACATTCTGTGTTCACACATTCAATAGTGTCAGATTTAATAGTTTAACTATCCTTAAACCAAGCGCCTTTGCCATTCCTTCGATCCGTACTTACATTGATCTTTTTTAGTTTCTGTGCAGAAATTTCCAATTGCTGTGAATTTCTAGCAATTCATGCTTCTCTTAACTTGGTTTACAACCCCACGGTATGAATATTGATTTTTCTAACAAAGTAACCCTTGCATCTCCTCTCTCTCTCCGTCCCTCCCCCACCCTCGTCATTGTACTGCTTTCACTGTGATCCTGGTGAGTTTTATTGTCTCGTTAACACCTAGCCCACAGCCATATAACCATATAACCATATAACCATATAACAATTACAGCACGGAAACAGGCCATCTCGACCCTTCTAGTCCGTGCCGAACACATAATCTCCCCTAGTCCCATATACCTGCGCTCAGACCATAACCCTCCATTTCCTTCCCATCCATATAACTATCCAATTTATTTTTAAATGATAAAAACGAACCTGCCTCCACCACCTTCACTGGAAGCTCATTCCACACAGCTACCACTCTCTGAGTCAACAATGGACTGCCTCATTTGTTCTATATCTCTCCATATATCGCCATCTAAAACTCTCGTTTCGCTTTCCCCTGGACTCTCAGTCTGAAGAAGGGTCTCAACCCAAAACATCACTTATTCCCTTTTCTCCAGGGATGCTGCCTGACCCGCTGAGTTACTCCAGCCTTTTGTGTCTATCTTCAGTTTAAATCAGCGTCTGCTGTTCCTTCCGACACTTCCTGACTTATTAATTGGCGAGTGATCGCCTTGCCTTGCATTTATTTGGGCAGAGGAAATACTATAAGTCAAACAGGCACACAAAGATATCAAATTCCTTTCTGGGTCGCTCTAGTTAGCAGAAATCTTAATTGCTGTGATAAGCAGGAAGTTCATTGACAGAAATTATTGTGTAAAACTCTTTAAAGGTTGGAAAAAAAAGGAGATGGACACATGGTTTCTGTCTGTTTCAAGGTTGAGTGAAGCTGCTTCATGAAACACCAGTTAATGATAGAAATCAATGCATTAAAGGGGTTCATTGACACCTCTTTCTGGGTATTTGACAATTCATATCTAAGCAGATGAACCCATTGCATAGATGTTTGTTGTGAAGCTGCAGTAGTTAAAATAGCTGTAGCTGGGTGCCTGTTCTGGGTCAACGTTATTGTTTAAAAAATGGAAAATGTGCAATTAATATATGTGTGGATTGGATCAAACTGTGGCTGGTGATGGCTGCCCAAGTGAAATACGAGGTGCTGTTCCTCTAATTTGCATTGGGCCGCACTCTGACAGTAGAGGAGGCCCAGGACAGAAATGTCAGAATGAGAATGGGTCGGGGAGTTATGGGTCTATCCCCCACTTGCCGATTTTGTGGCAACTGCCGGCGACAGTGGGTTTAACGCCAATGAGCGTAGCCTGACTTCACCTGACGTAGGCGCTGTCGTAGATAACAAGAGAGGGAGGAGCTTAATGCAATCAATTATGGTACATACGTAGGTCAAGGAAACCACATTTCCCATGGCAACTTCCAACTTGAACTTAGCTCTGTCCTGTTTCCTCCATTAATTTAGCCAATCATTTAGTCTTCAGAGCTCCATTTGCCATCTCGACCACTCCGGTGGCCTGTGGGTGGTGAACACAGTGGAATTGCTGTTTAATGTTAAAATGCTGACACAATGACGCCATCCTTGTGCAATTGTATCTGAGTTTAGTAACAGCATTCCAAAATCAAGTTTAAAAAAAAAAAATTCCTAATAGACTTTATTCGATAAATAAATATACACAATACATGATCCTGACAAAACTCCATCCGACAATCTCAGAGGTTATACATACATACAATACAATTTCCCCAAATCACAATTTTACCTCTCACCCTTACGACTCATGTGTCACTTCCCTATTCTCCTATCAGTTCCTTGTCTATTGTCCAGATGTTATGTCATGTGGTCTATCATGGTCTATCGATGCTCCTTAATTAGCCCATAGCTAGCAGCATTAGGTAAGCCATGTAAGTTTCTATAGTTCCGTAATTTAGTTAAGCAATGTTTCATCGCTCGGCTCCTGGTCATGTACGCATTAACCCTTCATCCCCATTTTTCTCCTTCACAGTAACAGCATTCCAAAATCAAGTCTTTTAAAAAAAAAAATTCTAAATAGACTTTATTCGAGAAATAAAATATACACAATACATGATCCTGACAAAACTCCATCCGACATTCTCGGAGGCCTTACATACATACAATGCAGTTTCCCCAAATCACAATTTTACCCCACACCCTTGTCACTCATGTGGCCCACTGGCGTGGAATCCCTTCCTTTATTTTGAGGGGAGTCTCCACCTCACCCTGCCCCCCCATGTCCAGCAGCGGAAGGACCCCAGATTGTCGCCCTCCCCCACAGAACCTTGGCGTTGGCTGCACCAAGCTTCAGTGTATCCCTCAGCATGTACTCCTGCATTCTGCAGTGGGCCTGTCGGCACCATTCCCCGACGGACATCTCGCTCTGCTGGGAGGTCAACTAAGCTCGGGCAGACCAAAGAGCGTCTTTCAACCGAGTTGATGATTTTCCGATGTCAGTCTCTGAATGCGTCCCTGGTAACAATCCGCAAATCACAGAGTCCTCTGTGACGGAGCTGTTCAGAATAAACTGTGACAGGGACCCTTGTAAACCTCTCCAGACTGTCCTTTCAAATCCATACTCTACAAAGAGGTGGGCAACTATCTCCTCTCCAGAGCAGCCATCCCGAGGGCTGCATGCGCTGGTAGTGAGGAAGGCGCAGGAAGGATCTGACTGGGAGGGCTCTCCTCACCAACAGCCAAACCAGGTCTTGGTGCTTGTGAAAAAGCTACTCTTCTTAACTACTAAACCAGGTTCGCTTCTTAATAAACAGACACCACACAAACTGTTTATTAGACCAGTTCAATACTTTACTTAATATCGGCCGATGGAAGGGAGGGAGAATTCCAGTGAAGTGACCAATGTGGACACTTAACTGTGCTCAGCCACCTTCTCTGAACAACAGAATTACATTGCCTTAAATAGGGTTTTTTTTTGTCCCCTTAGCACATTCCACAGACATTAGTCATGGTCAGAGGTACAGGAAAAGGTTTCCACAGAATGCATCACATCAAAGGCATTTTGTTTACATGGTACAAGATATACTAAAAACATTGGCCATTTGTTTTAGGTCATTTTATCTTCAAAGAGATCACCCTAGCTCTTTCGCTGCGTCCTCCCTGTCACTTGGTCCCTCATAAACATAGGCCATTTGGTTTATGGCATCTTATCTTCAAAGATATGACTAGCTGTTTCTTTCTCTGTCACTTCCTCACTTGGGAGACAATGTTATGGTATTTATTATCCCACACACCGCAACCTGAGGCAAGCCTAATTTGACACTAAATATAAGCTGTAAGCTAGCCCAGAAACCTATTTTAATTTTTTCTTATTTTTGTAACTTTATTCGGCTTCATCACTTGTAGGTGAGTTCTGTCGATGAGGCATTTCGCCAGACAAGCTGTGCAGCCTCCTATGGGAACCACGCCACAGGATCCATGGAGTCATTTTCCTGCAACTGCCGACAGGAGCTTCGGTGCTGACCCCTGCCCGATGGACATGTGGTCAAAGGTGTTGGTCCGGAAGAACCTTTCCACAAACGACAGATGGTGCGGCAATGTTCAGCTGACTGGCACAATGCACGGCATCTGCGCCAGGCCCATCCTTCACAACACCGCGGACAGGTAGAATCTCAGGTTCACAAAAATGCTGGAGATACTCAGCGGGTGCAGCAGCATCTATGGAGCGAAGGAAATAGGCAACTTTTCGGGCCGAAACCCTTCTTTCGGTCCGAAACGTTGCCTATTTCCTTCGCTCCATAGATGCTGCTGCACCCTCTGAGTTTTTCCAGCATTTTTGTGTAGCTTCGATTTTCCAGCATCTGCAGTTCCTTCTTGAACAGGGAGAATCTCAGCAGGTAGTGACCCATTGGTGCCCACGTGCCTTGGCTCTACACTCCGCTTAATGCAGCCCCACACGAAGGTGGCCATCAGGGTGAGGGCGACTTTGGGTCCCCCAATTGTGAGCCGACTTGTGCATTGTGGCCTGTCACACCCAGTCCATCCCCGATCCCCAGATGAAGCAGAAGGCAGCCCGGGTAATCCCGTGGCGTACGAAGGGGAACGGAGGACGGGCCACACTTGCACCAAGTACAGCAGCCCCGAGATCACCTCACACCTCACACCTGATGACCAAATAGTTTCCTGTTATAGAGCGGGAGCGCTGCTTAAACAGCTCCAGTTTCTTCCCCAACTTGGCTATCCGCTCCAGCCAATTCTTGTTACTTGCCTCAGCCCCCCCGAACTAGATCCACAGCACCTTCAAGAAGTCAGGCTTGATAGTGAAGGGGACGGAAGGTCGGTCGGGCCAGTTGCCAGAGAGCAGTGTCTCGCTCTTCCTGCGGTTCACCCTGGCTCCCGTGGCCGTCTCAATCTGGTCGCAGATGCTAATCAATCTGCGGACTGACCCTGGGCCCGAGCAGAAGATGGCAACATCGTCCAGGTACAGGGAGGTCTTGACTTGAGAGCCCCCACTGCCTGGCAATGTCACTCCTTTTTTGCTTGCGTCCTTCCTGATGGACTCAGCAAAGGGTTTTATACAACAGACGAATAAGACAGGGGAGAGAGGGCAACCTTGCCTGACTCCAGACATGATGGGGAAGCTGTCTGATTCCCACCCATTGATTTTTACTGCACTACGGATATCAGTGTGGAGCAGTTGGATCCAATTCCTGATTCCCTCCACAAAACCCATTTTGGAAAACACGTCCTCCATGTAAGTGTGCAACATCCTGTTGAAGGCCTTCTCCTGGTCCAAGCTGACCAGGCAGGCATCCGCCCGTCCTGCACATAGGCAATGGTATCTCTCAGCAGCGCCAGGCTGTCTGAGATTTTCCTGCCTGGTACAGCACAGGTTTGGTCCGGGTGGATCACCTGCCCTAGAGCAGGCGTGACCCGGTTGGCGATGGCCTTAGATAAGATCTTGTAATCTACATTTAACAATGCGTCTCCAATTCCTTACATCATTCATCTCTCACTTCTGCTTGTAGATTAGGGTGATGTTGCCCTTCCTCTGCCGGCTAGACGCTTGTCAGAGGAAGGAAATCTGTCTGGAGTCAGACACAATTTCCTCTGACTTGTCTTGCTCTCTGAACCCCTTTGGAGATGAAGAACCTCTTGATGTTCTCCTTGGGTGTTTCTCACCAGTGTGTCGGGGAGTCAAAGTGGGGTCTCACTGTTCTCCAACATGCGTAGTCCCTCTTTAGCTCCTCAATGTTCTCTGGGGTTAGCAGCTTCATATTTAACTTCCACGTCCCTCGGTCTGCCTTCCGGTCCTCCTGTAGGTGACAGGAAGCCTGAAGGAGGCAGTGGTCAGAGAAGAACATTGGCTCTTAAAAATAGCGCAGTCAGGGGATATGGGGATAAGGCAGGAACGGGGTACTGATTGGGGATGATCAGCCATGATCACATTGAATGGCGGTGCTGGCTCGAAGGGCCGAATGGCCTACTCCTGCAGCTATTGTCTATTGTGAGGTCGGTGTGTCTGAAAGTGACGGCCTTCGACGGAAGAGGAAGTCTATCCGGCACGGGGCTGAACTGTCCGATCTCGACCAGGTGAACTGTGACTGAGACCCGCCTGCAGGGTCGCTGAAGGCATCAAGCAGCTTTGTGTCTTTGACCGTCTCCACCAGGCGCTTGGAAATGGTGTCCAGTTTGTTGTCGGCACTGCCGATCGTCCAGCCGCATTGATGATGCAGTTGAAGTCACCGGCCATATTGAGCAGCTGGGGCGTGGCCAGTCGCGGTGGGAGCTGCTGGAGAACGGCCAGCCGCACGCTCCGCATTAATCAGCCGGAGCAGAGAGCCACGGAACATTACATCCACCACCATTACATTCCAACCACCTCCCTGACCTCAGTGATGGCGAAGTTCCCTCCCCGCAGCAAGATCCCCGAGACCGGAAGCGCAACAGTCATTGCCCCCCCAACCATACCGACAGTCCGTGGGGATACCATCGCGACCATCTCCGATAGCAGCGGACGTGTAGCAGCCCACACTCCTGCAGAAATGTCATGTCTGCCTTGACCGTGGCCAGGTAGTGCAAGGCGTTATTCACACTGCGCACGTTTAGCGATGCCATATTACCATATAACAATTACAGCACGGAAACAGGCCATCTCGGCCCTTCTAGTCTGTGCCGAACACTTATCCTCCCCTGCCAGGTTTATCACCATTGCCCTTTAGAGTGTTCAAGAAGGAACTGCAGATGCTGGAAATCGAAGGTAGACAAAAGTGCTGGAGAAACTCAGCGGGTGCGGCAGCATCTATTGAGCGAAGGAAATAGGCAACGTTTCGGGCCGAAACCCTTCTTCAGACCCTACCTTGCCCTTTAGAGTCACTGACCGTCATCCTTTCCTCTCATGCGCACCTCCTTGGTGAATTGCAACACCATTTCAGGGCTCAGGTACTGGGTGCTGGCTTCCTCAAGGAGGGGGGTCCCCTCGAGCATAGTCGGAGATGTTGTCAGAGGGACCTTCCTTGTTCCTCCCTCTGGACGCACCACCCCCTCTGTCTCCTGTAGCTGGGGTCTGGCGGCAGATTTGTTGCTCCCGGTCTCCCGGAGCTGGGGCCCATTGGCCGCTGCACTGCTCCCGGTCTCCCGGAGCTGGGGGACAACAGGCGTGTCCTTTCCCTTTCCGATCTCCTCACCCGTTTTCTTCCTCTGCCTCCGTCGTCGGGTCCTCGATGTCGACTCATCCTCCGACGAGGAGAGGTTGCCGACATCGGTCTGGGAGAGGACTCTTCTCTTAGAATTGTCCATTCCCTTCGGCCTTGGCTCTTTGGGCAGAGCCCTCTGGTACTTCTTCCTTTTCACCACTTGCCATGCCTCCCCCTGTTCCAGTTAAAACAAGAGGCTAAAAAGATACACATAAAAATGAGTGTTCCAGGAACTAAGAGGTGGGTTCATTACATCGTAGTCTTTTAAGAACAATTAGATGATAATTGCATTTTACATCAAGTGCATAACACTGTCTTTATGTGCAGGCATCACAATCTTTAACATAATAATGGTTCTAGACTGATTATACATAATGCCCAACATTGGTATAAATAAAGCATAACCATTCACACCTCCTTTCTATTTGATAAGGGTCAGTAGATACAAAAATCACTTGCTAAATACCATGTAAGCAGACATTTGCTTGAGAAAACTATTTGCTTTTGCTGTGATTGTCCAGGTGCTGAGTATACAGAAAGAGATAGAGCAGAAGAGACTCTTACTAATTTCAAGGCACATATACAGCCGCTAACTAGTTACACTGAGTTAACAAGTGTGGCTGAATTGTTACTACTCGTAATCAGAGATTTCTAATCAGACAGTGAACAATAATCAGAGAGTTCTGGGCCAACTTCTAAAGCAAAACCTTAAGCACAAAAAATATGAACCAGTACATGGGGTTGGACATCCATACTGTTGGAGCTGCAATCTTTTAGTTAAGACATTAAACTAAACCACTTAGCCCTCTGACATGGACATAAGAAATCCTATGAGGCTACTGTGAAGAAACACCAGTGGTCCTCTTCCTCGTACTCAGGCAACATTTCTATTCCTTCATCTTTAATGCCAACTCACCACCAGTCACGGAGATGCTGGCTGTCCCACTGGGTTACTCCAGCATTTTGTATTTATCTTTGGTTTAAACCAGCATCTGCAGTTCCTTCATACACACCAGTCACGTCGTCCTCTCCTCACCCCTTTCCACTTTCCACTTCCTCTGCAACTCCTTGGTTCGTTCATCTTTCCCCCACCTAACCTGCCCCATCCACAGGTGCTTCCCTCTAACACCTGCCCCTACGCGTCGAGACGGTGCTTACGGCGTCGAGGCTGTACTTCTCCAGAGGCTGCGGGCCGGCAGTGCCTCTTCCAGGTGAACTTTTGAACAGTATAGTTTTTCCAAGCCTGGATGTCATCCAGCTTGTATTTGATGCTCCACGAAGTGGGACCCCCTTGACTTAAGCTTAAAGACCGGCCTGAGGTCGGCCAGCGAGCATGCGACGCATGCATGCGGCGAGCTCGAGACCACATTTACAGATGCCACCTTACTGGGTGGACTGTGGATAATGAGGATCAAAGGATGCAGTAGGATATAGATTGATTGGGAATTTGGATAGAGTAATGACAGATGTGAGGGGTGGCATTTCAGTAGGGCAAATGCAAGTGGAAAGCGAACAGGACCCTTAGGATTATTGATGTACAGATTGATCTTGGAATGCATGAGAATTTGTGCATGACTAGGCAGGGAAAGGATGGATATGGACCACCTGTAAGCAAATGGGATTAATTTAACTACATTACATTAAGCCTTTCACTAAAATAGAGGATGTGGAAAGGGTGTTTTCCGCCAGTGGGAGAGTCTAGGACCAGAGGTTACAACCTCAGAATTAAAGGATGTTCTTTCAGGAAGGAGATGAGGAGAAATGTCTTGTCAGAGGGTGGTGAATCCATGGAATTCTTTGCCACAGAAGGCTGTGGAGGCTAAACCAGTGGATATTTTTAAGGCAGAGATACTGTAGATAGATTATTGATTAGTACTGGTGTCAGCGTTATGGGCCGAATGCAGGAGAATGGGTTTAGGAGGGGAAATAGGCCCTTAGAAACATAGAAATTAGGTGCAGGATGCCATTCGGCCCTTCGGCCTGGACTGTGGATATGATCATGGATTTTGTCTAGTTAAATATTGCTGATTGATTATTGGAAATCTGGATAGAGTAATGTGGGATGAAGTGTGGGGGGGGGCATTTCAGTAGGGAAACTGTTTTTAAATCTGGAAAGTGAACGGGGACCGACTTTCCCTTATTGATGTACAGATTGTCTTGGGAATAGCACCGTGGAGCGGCCTTTGTGCATGACCCGGGGGCTCGGGAGACTGCGGATGCGATAGCTGCGGACCATCTGGGGCTGGCCGGCCTCGGAGCGTGGGGGGCGGCGGCGGTTTCGCTGCTGCGACTCGACTCATGGGGCTCGGAGGCTCACTAAACGCAGCCGCAGGTCCGGTGGAAAGGGTGACATCGGGAGCGCCGCGGGTGGGAGAGTCTAGAGAGAGAGAGGTTACAGCTTCTCGGAGCACCCGCAACGCGACTTCTCCAGCCGGTGTCACGGGGTTGGAAACAACCCGGAGCGGGAGGAACATCAATCCACGGCTTCATTTGGGACATTCCAGCGCCGTGGGGGCTCAAACATTGTGGACTTTTTTTAAGGCAGAGATACCGTAAATAGATTATTGCGGCCTAAAATGGCCGTGGGACTCATCATCGCCCTGGGGCTTATCGGGGGGGAGAATGGAGAACAGGGGAGAGAAAGACTTGCCTTCCATCACAGTGGCTTCACTGTGATGGATGTTTGTGTGAATTTAATTATGTGTATGTCTGTAAGACAGTGTCTTTGTTTGTATGGCTGTGGAAACAACATTTCGTTTGAGTCTCACTGGGGCTCAAATGATAATAAATTTGTATTGTATTGTATTGTATGGCTGATCATCCAACTCAGTATCCTGTACCTGCCTTCTCTCCATACCCCCTGATCCCTTTAGCCACAAGGGCCACATCTAACTCCCTCTTAAATATAGCCAATGAACTGGCCTCAACTACCTTCTGTGGCAGAAAATTCCAGAGATTCACCACTCTCTGTGTGAAAAATGTTTTTCTCATCTCGGTCCTAAAAGATTAAAAGATTTCCCCCTTATCCTTAAACTGTGACCCCTTGTTCTGGACCTTAAACTGTGACCCCTTGTTCTGCACCTTAAACTGTGACCCCTTGTTCTGGATGATTGAATGGCAGAGTAGACTTAATGGGCCAAATGGTCTAATTCTACTCTGATTCCTTATGACCTTATGACCTTATGACATCATGGTTGGTTTGGACATGTTGTGCTGAAGGGGCTGAGATGTTTTATATTTTGTGCTGTGCTGTTGAAAATCAGTTGAATATGGATTTTCTTCTTTTTTTTAACACAATATCTGGCATCCATCCTTTTATTTAGGCAGCCTTTTAATTCTCCGGAGCACTTTTGATCTGGTGTAAAAACCCTCCATTTATGCAGCGAGTTTTTCAACCTCATGGGTTTGCAAATCAACTTGTTTGTTGTTTTATCAAGCAAACAGTTGGAGTGCTGGTCCTCTAAAGTGCATAGTTTCAGGGGAATAGCACAGTTCCAGGGATCCCTCGAGACTGTTGTTTAGAGAGTGAGCACACACACCCACCGCAGCCTTTGACCTCATTGAGTTCTGCTATCCCTTATGACCTCCAGTGCGGGCTTTGAAGATGCTGTGCACAAAGAACATGCTTCTTTTGGCCAATGTTCTTAAGCAACCTGTCTGGTTTCATCTCAGTTCCCTTGAGCAGACACTCGTCCTATAGGTGGTTGTTTTTTACACCTATTCTGCCAGCAGCATAGCCCAGAACTCCTTTAAAAGACGAGTCAAGAATCAAGAGTGTTTTATTGTCAGATGTCCCAGAGAGAGCAATGAAATTCTTACTTACAGCAGCACAACAGACTATTTAAACATAGTACTCTGTAAAATTATATAAACATAGACAACATACATACAAGTGAATGCTTAAAATAACGTAATTCCAAGCATTACTGAGAGAGGGTAACTTAGAAACCATCATACAATAAGAAATACTTCAAAATCATGAACTAATGTGAGCTTTTTACTGAAATGTTCTCACAACTCTTGCCTTACATGCACTGCTCTATAACTCCCATTACGAACACAACCCATTTAACAATCAATGGGTTAGTGTCCATCTGTGCAGGCGACCAACCCTGACTGCAGTTTCCTTGCATGTTTTTTTCAGTAAATATACCTCTGAATGCTTGGCTTCATCCTGACCCCACCTCTCTTCCAACTAAACCCCCCCTCCACCACCACCCCACTACTTCAGACTTATTGTAGGGAAGGGGGGAGAGGAAAGCTGAAAAAGGGTAGAGGTGGGACAAAACATGGCAGGCACTAGGTACAGAGAGAGGAGGTACAGAGAGAGTGAGTTTCTCCAGCAATTTTGTGTACCAATAGGTACAGAGACATGGGATTGTTCTGATAACCAGACAGTTTGAACAAAGGATAGAGATAAGAACAGAAAGTGTGAGACGGGTTTAAATAGTTTGAAGAGTTGTAGATTGTGAAGCCAGAGGGAGGAAAGTGGCTGGGTACATGAGAAAACTAACCAGTGTCTTTAACCAATTTGATGATGTTCCAACAACAGTTGATGATTGTCTCTGTATGCATTCTTGGGAACAGTCGCATGATCAATACTGAACCACACTGCCCTCTGCCAATAAAGCTCCTTGACGACACCTTGGAATGCAAAGTATTTTCCATGTCTTGGGACCCATTTCTTGGTGATGTAAGCACCAATGATAAAATTCACCATCACCTTCAATGTTTCAGTGCTTCAGTCTTCAAATACCATATACTACACCTTGCACTAAATGATATTCCCTTAGGTACCTGCACACTGTGTATGGCTCGATTGTAATCAGAGCCAGGATTTAGCCAAAAATGCCTTTTCATGCCTTTTTTGATGATTTCAGGAAGATAATGTTTTTCCAGTGCCTAAATCACCCTTTCTTGGTGATTTAACGCACCAATACAAGAAAGTTTCACCATCGGGGCAAACCCATGTGTAAGTGCTTTAAATGGTGATTGGAGAATGGGAAAGACTACAGTCTTGCACAAACTGGAGTCATGCCCTAAGTAGGTGCACAGTGTGTATTGGGGAGGAGTGTGGGGAAGGGTCCAGTCTTTTCAAACTGGAGTCAAGCTGTGAGTAGGTGTGAAGTGTTGGTTGGGGTTACCAGGTTAAGTTTCTGTTTATCAAAACTGCAGTGGAGGGTTACACAGAAAAGCTGGAGAAACTCAGCGGGTGCAGCAGCATCTATGGAGCGAAGGAAATAGGCAACGTTTCGGGCCGAAACCCTTCTTCAGACTGATCGGGGGTGGGGGTGGGTGGGGACAAGAAAGGGAAAAGGAGGAGTAGCCATCGGGGCGCTGGAGGGTGGGAGGAGACATGGCATTGGAGAGGGAGTGGGAAAGGGTCAGCAGGACTCTTTGCAAACTGGAGTCATGCTTTAAGTAGGTGTGAAGTGGTGATTGGGGAGGAGTAGGTGGGGAAGGGTCCAGTCTTTTCAAACTGGAGTCAAGCTGTGAGTAGGTGTGAAGTGTTGGTTGGGGTTACCAGGTTAAGTTTCTGTTTATCAAAACTGCAGTGGAGGGTCGTTGGTCGGCTGACGATTGCCCAAGGAGCGGAGAGTTTTCCTCTTGTAGCTTGTGATTTCTTGCAAGCCCGACCACACTGAAGAAGAGTCATTTGCTGAGAACTTGCTCCTCAACCTCAGAGTACCTTTCCTTGGCAGCTCTGATTTCTCTTCTTAGCTTGTATTTGGCCTGTAGAGGTCTGCATCCCCGCTCCTGTAGGATCTACCCCTGCAAGCGTCAAAATGCCTAAAGTCAAGTCTTGGTTCTTGGTTCTTGGTTTCTTGGTCCTCCAAAATATTCCAAATGGAATTTAAACTGGAGGTGGTGAAGGGAGGGCTTAAGCCAGAAAGGGTTATTGGGAAGAAAGAGCTACTTTAAATTTAGTTGCATCTGCTTGGGTAATGTCTTGACTTGTAAGAAACTGACAGATTTGGTGAGAGTGTACGGGAGTGATATATTCTCTACAGCCAACTGTGTGCTGTTTTGCATTGTGAGAAAGTTGTGAATCGTGAGAAAAAATATTTAATCTCCATGCATGTACAGACAGCTAAACACAAGTTGGCGGCAGAGAAACAGAAAGTAGGAAATACGCAAGCTTGTCTCTTCACAACATTTACTGTTGGCTCCAATCGCAAATCTGAGTTTTCGAATGATCTGTGCAACGCATTCATTGATGCTTGAATTCACTGTGGAAATTGGAAAACAAATTTCTCTGAGTTTTTTAGGGAAATACACAAAGGAACATATACCAAGCCAGTCATCATTATGGAAAAATTATGTTGACAGCAACTTCAACATTGTTGTGCAGAAAATTAGAGATGAAGTTGCATGCAACAAAATATGGATCTCAATAGACGAGAGAACTGATGCTGTGGGGAGATTTGTTGCCAATGTGGTCATTGGTACACTGGAGGCAGGTCAACCATCAAAGGGCCTGTTTCCACGCTGCACCTCTAAACTAAACTGAACTAAAAAAAACACATTGGCAGTTTCACAAGGACATTCACAGGCATCTCGCCCACAGACAGAACACCTTTGTCCACTATTACCTGTTCCTGTATAAATAGTCCGCAGGCAGCGTACACCCACTAAGTCGGCTTGGGGTTAAGTCAACAGTCCTCTGTTACATTTCTCCCCCCAAATCACATCTTGGATCTTTTCCAGACTATGATGGACTGTTCAAACTTTTATGCTTCTCCATGTGGCTTGACCTTTGCATGGATACGTGGAAAAAAGTGTGTCCTTCACAGATGTGATGTGTAAAGGAATGTGTGTGGTGGTCCCAACTATCATTAATCTTAACGTTCTTGACTTTTTATTTTAAAGGGAGTACAATACCAGTGTTTGTTAGCTTCTGGCAACCCTCGGTGCAACTATATATCAAATGGTTATCTTTCTGTTGGCATTTAGGGTTTTACTCGCTAGAATTTAGAAAATTGAGGAGGGATCTTATAGAAACTTACAAAATTCTTAAGGGGTTGGACAGGCTAGATGCAGGAAGATTGTTCCCGATGTTGGTGAAGTCCAGAACAAGGGGTCACAGTTTAAGGATAAGGGGGAAATCTTTTATGACCGAGATGAGAAAAACATTTAGATGTGTTAGATGTGGCCCTTGTGGCTAAAGGTATCAGGCGGTATGGAGAGAAGGCAGGTACAGGATACTGAGTTGGATGATCAGCCATGATCATATTGAATGGCGGTGCAGGCTCGAAGGGCCGAACGGCCTACTCCTGCACCTATTTTCTATGTTCTATGTTTCTATGTTCAACGTGGAGATTAAACAAACCAGCATTTAAATTGTAGCTTGTTTTCCAAGCTTTTATAATTCATTACAAAGATGTGAAATTTCTTTACCAACGTTATTTCACAGCCGTATGGTGAGTGACAGCATTCAGTTGTTGGCTGGCTGGACCTTGAACTGCAGTGGGTTGAAAGAGATCAGATTTTGGTTGAGTCCAGAGGTGTGTATATGGGCATTAAGGTGCAGGTGGAAGTCTTACAGCAATGTTAAGTGTATGAGGGTGGAGCAGTGGGAACACAAGAGAGAGAGAAAAATAAATAGAGAGAGAGAGAAATAGAGAGGGAGAGAGGGGGGGGGGGGGGGAGGGGGAGAAGGAGAGAGGGAGAGAGGGGGAGAGAGAGAAAGGGAGAGATAGAAGAGAGGGAGAGAGAGAGAGAGAGATAGAGAGAGAGAGAGAGAGAGAGAGAGAGAGAGAGAGAGAGAGAGGGGGAGAGGGGGGAGAGAGAGAGAGGAGAGGGAGAGAGAGAGAGAGACACACACACACACACACAGACAGGTGGAGGGAGGGAGACGGAGGGAGGGAGTGTATGTGAAAGAAAGAGAGAGCAAGTGGCAGAATATATAGATAACAGTGGGAAGCACAGAACAAAGAAACACAGTGAAGACAGGGCACGTGATCATCATCTGGTCAATATCGATGTGAGAAAGTGTAGTGGTGCCGACACGGCCCCAGTGAGCTGACCCTGGACATAGAACAAGCAGATAAGGTTGTTTGGAGAACTGCCATCCTGTGAGAGGGACTGCCTGATGAATTGCAACTCATGAACAGGCACCGTTATAATGAAAGAACTCTCTAGCCCGATAACAAAACAGATGTGTCTAAGTTTACTCCATCCAGGAATGTCGCTGGCCCGTGAAGGATGCAAAACCTTGGTGGAGGCCCAGGTCTAAGTTAAAGATGATGTGTCTTCTTCACTCAGTGTGTGAATGAATGACTTCAGAGTTGTGAAGGTCCCAGTCCGGGGTAAGAACAAAGAAAGCTTTCACAAAATTGGAAGAACAATCATGTAAAAGAAGGGCTGTCGGAGACATTGAGAGTGACATCTGGCGGCAAAGTGGCGCAGCGGTAGAGTTGCTGCCTTACAGTGCCAGAGACCCGGGTTTGATCCTGACTACAGGTGCTGTCTGTACGGAGTTAGTACATTCTCGCTGTGACCACGTGGGTTTTTTCTGGGTGCTCCAGTTTCCCCCCCCACACTCCAAAGACGTACAGGTTTGTAGGTTAATTGGTAAAATGATAAATTGTAAATTGTCCCCCATGTGTGTAAGATAGTGTCAGTGGATGGAGTGATTGCTGGTCGGTGCGGACTCAGTGGGCCAAAGGGCCTGTTTCCGCACTGTATCTCAAGTGCAGAGTCTCGAGTCTAAACCCTGGAATTATCCATAGCAGAAGGAAGACCTTGAGTTTGGAACTCAGAGAAGACGTCATGGCTATCTGATACCATTGTGGCAGATATTTGGATTATTCGGGTGGTGACTCGGTTCACTCTCAGTGACCAGATACCATCTCGTACTCACTTTCCTCTCATTTAACTCCATATTAATCATATCCTTTAACATCTGTCTGCGTATTACGGAAGCAATTGGAGTCATTACATCTGTTGTGCTCCTGATTTGCAGGCATTTACATTTCATCTGGAGATGCAAGCTTGTAAGTTGTAACATGCTCCCATTGACCAACAATTTTACTCACGTTCCTCAATTTCTTATAATCCACTTGTACTTTAGCTTCTTCTTCCTTTTCTAATTTCTCCGCTTTTGCAAATACTTTTTTGTCACTCAAAATCCTCAAGGTCTTTTTTCCATATTTGCGGCTATTTGTTAATTTTATCTCATTGGAGTCATTACATCTGTTGTGCTCCTGATTTGCAGGCATTTACATTTCATCTGGCACAGAGATCAGAAAAAAATATTGTATATGTTACTGTGCAGCAAAGATTAGATTAGATTAGATTAGATTAGATAGATTAGATAGCCTTTATTGTCATTCAGACCGAAGTCTGAACAAAATTGCAGCAGTCATAGATATAATAAAAACAACAATAAACACATATTAACATCCACCACAGTGAGTCCACCCAGCATCTCCTCACTGTGATGGAGGCAAAAGTCTTAGGTCTGCAGTTTCTTCCCTCCTCTTCTCCCTCTGCGCTGAGGCAATACCCCCCGGGCGATGTTATAAATCAGTCCCGCGGCTCAAACACCGCGGACCGGGGTGGTTGAAGCTGCCGCCCACCAGTCCTGCAGACGCAGCCGCTGGCCCGCGGCCGAACCCCGGACTCAGGCCACCAGCACCAGAACATCATCCCAGCCACCCTCACATTGAAAAGTGTGAGTACCGCACTGTGTCTTCAGCCTGGGGCTGGGCTGTTTTGCGTACAGTTCATTAAAACTATGACTGTACATAAGTTCAGTCCAAGTATCATATTTGCTGCCACTATCACCCTTGGCAGCGCGTTCCAGGCACCCACAACTCGTTGTGTAAAAAAACAAACTTGTCCTGCATATTTAAAATGTTGCCCCTTTCATTTTAAAACTATGCTCTCGAGTCTTTGACATTTCCACAGAAACCTGTCAGATTCTAACCCTGGACTGATTGGATGCAGCCCCGATGTTTCCACCCTTTCCAGCGCTCCGCCTTTAACTTTTGCATTTACCGGAACATCAGCCTGAATTTAGCAAGAGAACTGGAAGATGGCATCTCCCTCAGCTCTGCTTCATAGTCACCCAAGTCTTTTGAGGTCAAGTTTTTGGAACAGGTCTTGACTCAGAGTCAGGATGCCACTCCCGCAGCTAGCAATATCTGGGACTAATTTCAGACAGCTGCATCCTACATTGTACTTGGGTGGATGTGGAGAGGATGTTTCCACCAGTGGGAGAGTCTAGGACTAGAGGTCATAGCCTCAGAATTAAAGGACGTTATTTTAGGAAGGAGATGATGAGACATTTCTTTAGTCAGAGGGTGGTGAGTCTGTGGAATTCTTTGCCACAGAAGGCTGTGGTGGCAAAGTCAGTGGATATTTTTTAGGCAGAGATAAGTAGATCCTTGATTAGTACAGGTGTCAGAGGTTATGGGGAGGAGGCAGGAGAATTGGGTTAGGAGGGAGAGATAGATCAGCCATGATTGACTGGTGAAATAGACTTGATAGGCCGAATGGACCTAAGGTCCTATTCCTTATGACCTTATGACCTTATGACTGAAGATTTACCAGGGTGATTGCCAGAAGGCACAATCGATTATGGAAGAGAGACTGCATTGCTTCAGCTTATATCCACTGGAATTGAAAAGTGTGCAATGGGATTTAAAGCATCGTACAGTTCAGGCTCTTTGGACCACAATGTCTGTGCTGCACATAATGCCAGGTTAAATTAATCTAATCTGCCTGCACTTGATCCACATTCCCTCCATTCCCTGCATATCTATGTGCCCACCTAAAATACTTAAATGCCAGTTTCAATAGTACTTGTCATTGTCACATGTACTGAGGTGAAATGAAATTCCTGTTTTGTGTACAGCTTCAGAAAAACTAGGTCACTGTACAGGTAAGTCCGCACAGCACAAGTATCAGGATATTTGCTGCCACTGTAAGGCAGCAACCTTGGCAGCACCATCGTTTCCCAAAGGCACCCACAGAATCAAATGTTCATTGTAAGAATGAAAAAGAAAAACCTCTTTCTCTGGCAGATTGCTAAAAATGGGAAAGCCCATTTGGGGTCATTTTAAAACTAGGCTCTCGACCCTGGGTGAGTGTTGACCAGCTTTCCACAGAAGCCACTCAGCGGGTCAGGCAGCATCTCTGGAAAAAATGGATAAGGTGATGTTTTGGGTCCGGACCCATCTTCTGGCTTTGGGTCGGTCTATCATCCACCTCTTTCCCCACCCATGGAAGCGTCTGTTGTTCCCCACATTGACCTCATCAGCCAACTCAGATCACACAAAGGCAGAGGGGCAGGAAGTCATCACCGATCCCAAAGGATTTCCTAAGAAATTGAACGGTGTGTCACCATAGCTGGTCCAAGAGGAACTGCCAGTGTTCACTGGAACACCAAGTGCTGGAGTAACCCAGCGGGTCAGGCAGCATCTCTGGAGACCATGGATAGGTGACGTTTAGTGTCAAGCATTTCTTCAGTTTGAAGAAGAATCTCAATCCAAACATCAACTAAACATGTCCTCCAGAGATGCTGCCGCCTATTCTGCCGAGTTACTCGAGCACTTTGTGTTATCTTTTCAGTCATTGAAATTGAATTCCCGTGCATCTGCCTGTAGAATGAAAATTGCAAAGGACTTGGGGTTAAAATCAGGAGACCAATCAGTTAGTTCCCTCCAACATTCGAGTCCACCTAGAAACCAGCACCCAGCCTTGCTGAGATTCCTTAGAATTATGATGGGAATGTATTTCTCTGATCGTGAACCAGCCCAGAAGCCAGTGACATCCAAGGGATTTGTAAAACAAAATGTTAGGATTGCTTTGAGGATGAAGTACCATATATCGATCAGGAATGATTGAGTTTCATTGTCTGTATAACTCGCTAACGCCTAGCCCAGGGCAAACAATCAACCATTTCCTTCATCATCGTTACGTTTTTTGCATATCTTTAATTTATTTGTTCTATATCTCTCTTTCTCAACGTCCACATCTCTCGTCTCCCTCTCCCCTGACAGTCTGATGAAGAGTCTCGACCCGAAACGTCACCTACTCCTTCTCTCCAGAGATGCTACCTGAACTGCTGAGTTACTCTGGCTTTTTGTGTCTATTTTCAGAATGATTGTCTGCTGCCCATAGTGTTTGGAATTGCTGAACAGCAGGTGGAAAAGAGACGATTGGCCTGAAACCAGTGTAGAAAATTCTTTAAAACAACAACATAACAACAAAGGCCCATCGAGTCTACCCCGCCATTCAATCACGGCTGATCTCTGCCTCTTAATCCCATTTTCCTGCCTGCTCCCCGTAAACCTTGACATCCGTTCTAATCAACAATTTGTCTAACCCTGCCTTAAATTTGTCTATCCCAGCATGCTGAAAAATTGTCCTCGACCAAACTGAGGCCGCGAGTATGCGGGAACTTTTCTCGAGCATGAAGGAGAGTTACAGTGACCTCCTAGGACCACGTGTCGACCATGCTGTGAGTTTGTGGCGAGCGCAAACTCTTCTAAACTCGCAAATTAGGTCGCCATAGTGGGACAGGCCCTTGAGCTTTTTCTGCTTGAGACAAGGAGTCAGTGAGTGATGTTTAGAAATACATTCTTCTTACAACTGCAAGTCTGGTGAATGTATCGTGGACTACGGCACCACCTTGTGGTTGAAATAAAGTAAGCAGTACAAACAGCAGTGACAGGGTCCAAAAATTCCACCTTGCATTAGTGAAAGAACAGTGCTGTTTTGGTAAACGTAGCTTTGATTGGGGTTGAGCAAAATTGCAGACACTGCTGGTGCTGGTTTCTAAAAAAAAGACAGTGCTGGCGTAACTCAGTGGGTCAGGCAACATCTCTGAAGGACATGGGTAGATGACGTTTTGGGTCGGGACCCTTCTTCAGACATTGTTTGTGGGGGGAGTGAGGGGAAGAATGCTGGAAGAGAGGCAAGGTGGGACAACGCCTGGCAGGTAATAGGTTGATACATGCGTGGAAGGTTTTTTGATAGGCAGATGGTTGGACAAGGGCCAGAGGTGGAAAGACAAAAGGTGTAAGACAAAAGGATTGAACAGTTGCAAACTGTGAAACTAGAGAAAGGAATGTAGGTGGAAGGGGATGTGGAGTAGTGAGGTAGGTTTGGTTTAGTTTGGTTTAGAGATACAGCGTGGAAACAGGCCCTTCAGCCCACCGACACTGCGCCGACCAGCAATCCACGCACATTAACTCTATCCCACACATGTTATGGACAATTCACATTTATACCAAGCCCATTAACCTAAAAACCTGTACATCGTTGGAGTGTGGGAGGAAACCGAAGATCTTGGAGAAAATCCACCCGGTCACGGGGAGAACGCACAAACTCCATACAGACAGCATCCGTGGTCAGAATCGAACCCGGGTCTATGGCGCTTCAAGCCCTGTAATGCCCCTGTCCAACTTAGGAAACCTGAACGGAAACCTCTGGAGACCTTGCACCCCACCCAAGGTTTCCGTGAGGTTCCCGGAGGTTTTTGTCACTCTCCTTAATGGTGGAAAGTGGTTTCCGCGTAGTCGAGCTTCTTCTATGTTCCAGCAATTATTTCAAAAAATTCAAAACCGGCCTCGGCTAAAAAAAGGTTGGCGTTTTAAAAATCGGTAATTTTTTAGTTGAAGCCGGTTGCGATGCTAGTTGAAGATGTTTACTGGAGGTTGCAGATAGTGGAAGGTAAGACCTTTTTTTCACCCAGTTTTATTCCACCAGGGAGGTCTTATCGCCGCCCAAGGTTTCCGTGCGGTTCCCGGAGGTTGCCGGAGGTTACAGGTAGTGGAAACAGGTAGGGAGACCGAAAAAAAACTCCGGGAACCTCACGGAAACCTTTGGTGGGGCGCAAGGTCTCCAGAGGTTTCCGTTCAGGTTTCCTAAGTGGGACAGGGGCTTAAGGCAGCAACTCTACCGCTGCGCCACCAGGTGTGAGTCACGTTGGGGCACAGGGGAGAGGGGGTGCGGGGTGGGGAAGAAATGGGTGGGGGGGAAATGTTAGAGTGGGGGAGATTTTGTAGTTACCTAAAATTGGAGAATTTATTGTTCTTACCACTGGGCCTATAAGCTACCAAACTGAAATGTAAGGTGCTTTCCTCCAGTTTGTGTGTGGCCTCACTCTGTAAATGGAAGAGGCTCAGGGCAGACGTTTCAAGGAGCCTACAATGCAAGCTCATGATGACCTCCTGAGAGGACATCTGTACCAGGCAAGTGGAGATCCAGGGATAGACTTGCTGGGATAGAGGCAGATTCAAATTCTTTGGTTTAGTGAAATTCTTTTCCAACTAGTTATATAGTTCCTCCGCATCCATCTCAGCAGCAATCTCACCTGGTCTCTTTGCAGTGAAGCGGTTTTCAAGAAAGCCGATCAGTGTGTTCACTCTTCATCAGCCTGAAGAAGACTATTCATGTTCTTCAGGATTGCTGCCTTATCTGCTCAGTTACTCCAGCACTTTGTGTCCTTTTTTGTATTAACCATCATCTGCAGTTCTTTGTTTCTACATCAGTAACTCAGAGAGTGAGCACAAGAAGATCTGAAGAAGGCTCCTAACCCGAAACACCAGCTACCCATGTTCTCCAGAGTTGCTGCCTGATCCCTGAGTTACTCCAGCACTTTGTGTCCTTTTGAAATCTGTAGGCCCTGGCGCTGTTCCAGAATCATGGCCTGATGTGAAGCCCGATGAACTCACTGCAGCGTGCACTTACTGTTTATATAATCGATGAGACAAGAGTCAAGAGAGAGTTGAGAATGTTTTATTGTCATGTGTACTGATGTGTACAAGGTGAAGGAGAAAAGATTTAATAGGTATCTGAGGGGCAACCTTTACACATAAAGGGTGGTGGGTGTATGAAACAAGCTGCCAGAGGTGGTAGTTGAGGCTGGAACTATTCCAACGTTCAAGAAACAGTTAGACAGGTACATGGATAGGACAGGTTTGGAGGGATATGGACCAAACACAGGCAGGTGGGACTAGTGTCGCTGGGACGTAGAAACATAGAAAATAGGTGCAGGAGTAGGCCATTCGGCCCTTCGTGCCAGAGTACATATCGGTAATTTGGATGCCTTGGGGACAGAGTTATTGTCTGTGAAAAAGAGCTGTTGATTACGTCATTTTGCAAGCTGCTGGACCAGGCTCCACAGTTTTGCAGAATTTGCATGAAGTTTCTGCACCTGTAACCCTTTTGTTGACACTCTGTTCGGGTTATTAAGTGCTTTTAGTTATTTTGCAGGGCAAGGATGCCGAATGCATGCATATGGTTGCTTGGGGAAGTTTTAGGTTCTTATTTAGTTTCACTCTATGACTCTACTGGAACCGAACAATGAAATTCTTACTTGCATCAGCACAACAGGTTTGTAAACACCGCGCATCAGAAAGAACTGCAGATGCTGGTTTAAATCGAAGGTAGACACAAAATGCTGTAGTAAGTCAGCGGGTAAGGCAGCATCTCAGGGGAGAAAGAATGGGTGCCCATGGCTGCCTCACCCGCTGAGTTACTCCGGCATTTTGTGTCTAAGTTTGTAAACAATATACTCAATAGATAATATAATAATCAAACGATCAATAAATAAGTCTGGATTTCAAACATTATGTTCAAACAACAGTTAACCATGTTTTTAAAACCAGCTGTTCTTCTTAGTACTGAAAATAAGGATTATTTATTGCAACAGGCACCAAGCTAGTCTTCAACGTCTCTGTGAAGGAAAAGTTTATCTTATCTTCTTCCTACATGACCTTGCAGATGCACAAGCGGAGGCCTCATGATTTACTGGTGCTTCCAAACGAGCCCAAGTATTTTGCCAAGCAGGTAGTTATGTTTCTAAGCGAGCATGCTTGCCTGACATGTGGTGGGTGCTGTTAGAGGACAACTCCATTCCAGCTGAAAAGCCAGTTTAACCCTTACATTACCCCTCTGCACTTTGTATTGTTCTAGTGCAAACTATTCGTTTGTGTACTTGAAGGTAAGTGTTCTTAAGTCAGCCATGTTATGGACATTTGTAAGGCTTCTAAATGGGAGGAACTCCGTCTCAAAGTGACAGGCGGGATTAATAAACAGATGTTGCAGGGGAAAAGCGTATGAAGAATAACAATGAAGCACAGTGGTAGAGTTTCTGCCTTACAGCGCCAGAGATCCGGGTTCGATCCTGACTATGGGTGCTGTCTGCACAGAGTATATAAATTCTCCCCTTGACCACGTGGGTTTCCTCCAGGTGCTCCGGTTTCCTCCCACACTTCAAAGATATTGCGGTTTGTAGTGTGAAGGAGAAATGTAATATGCTTTACCTGTGTGCTTGATTAAATGCTGAGCATTGCAACATTACTGCAACCACAGAAGCATTACATAATTAAATGGTGGAAATGTATGAAACTGGCAAGGCTTACTTCATAATACGGGCTACAGGCAAACGGCTAACTATGGGCTAACTGAAAGGTACCGTTAGGCCATAGGAGGAAACATCGTTTCAGTTACAAGGGCAATATGGGAAGTAACTGGTGAATGGAGACGTACAGAAGGTGAACATGTCTAGATATTGGGTCATTAATGCTGAATATGTGGAAAAATGTGGTATAACCAGTAACTGACCTAATGGCCATTTGTACATCTGTTGGCATTAGATAAGAATAACTTGCCTCTTGACCGACTGTAAGGCCGTTGGTATTATGTAATCACCCTTGATAGCTTCTCGTTTTGTGTGTATAAATATGCTGCTTACCCACTCCATCAGTGAGTGGGTCTCGGAGAGACGAGTAGTATGTAACCATACTGATTGTAACTCTCCCACTCCCGGTACCGTAATAAAACTTGATCCTTTTAACGACAATTTGTCTGATGTATTCTGTTGTCTTCTAGTGAACTTTTACATTTGGCACAGCGAGCAGGGTCTTGCTGGGACCATCACCGAAGACTGAGTAATCGGCTACGATCTGACCGGGACCTTGAAGGAAGTAAAAGCGCTATCGGATCCATTGAATCTGAACTTCCGAGTAAACTCCCGGAATATCGCGGTCCCTCGTCGTTAGAGGTTGACCCGGTTCCCTGCCAAGATCCTTAAGAAGACAACTTGTGGTAAGAGGAATTACTGTATAAAGACTATAGTGATATGTTTAAATAAGATTAAGTACAGCAGACTACGGGTCTGGGTACGTTAAGATATGTTAAGCGACATTAAGTACGATATGGTACTCTAAGATACATTAAGGTACAGAGATAACAATTGGACACGTCAGGCCAGTTAATTTGATAATGGGACTGGTCTTAGATAAAAGTAATGGTGGTGCACCAGTACCGCACATGTTACATGGATCCGGGGAAACAGACAGATTTGAGACAATTGCATGTTAGCATTATAAACTAAGAGGCTGGAGAACGAAGCCTGGCCCATGTGGGGAACGTGGAATGTAGACACAATTAAACAGGCGGAACAATTGATATGGGACAATTGATATGCTTCTACCGCTGCACCACAGAGAGCATATTAACGTATGGCATCTCCGTGTGGTATCTCAGCTGCACGGAGGCGGAGAGGAGGCTCTTCAGCGCGTCGTCCACAGAGCGCAGAAGATTATTGGGACACAGCTACCAGCCCTGGAGGGCATCTACCACACACGGTGCCTCAGGAAGGCCGTCAGCATCCATAAAGAATCCTCACACCCTTGTAATGGACTGTTCGAACTACTTCCCTCCGGCAGACATTACAAGGCCTTCTACGCCCGAACCTCCTGACTCAAGAACAGCTTCATTCCCAGAGCTATAGCGGCTCTGAACTGGCCCTGCTGAGTGCCCCCCACCCCCCCTGGACTGTCTCCCTCGGATGGTCACGTCGCACAGACACATCTGCACTTTAGTCTGTTTGAACTGTTTTGACTATTTTACTGTTGTAATGTTCTTTTTACAAATAATGCTCTCGGGGTATCTAAATCTAAATCTAAATTTTATTAGTCATTTAAGTTATGACATCGGATGGAAGCTGCATACCAAATCTCGTTGCGCTTATGTGCAATGACAATAAAAGATATTATTATTATTATTATTATTATTATAAGAAGCGGGAAAGAAGTGGAAGAAAAAGATTAAAGAATGGAAGGACGAGGTACAAAGAAAGTGGGAAGAATCACGCTATAGGAGCTGGATAGACACCGCAAGTCATAGAGGGATTGAAGTACGTACAAATGGGGAAACCTTAATGGAATGGGAAGTGCTACAAGCAGAATTGGCTTGATGAACAAAAGAAAAAAACTGATAAAGAGAAGGGCCCAATTAAAATCAGACCGGTTAAACAATTGAATATACAAACTAATACTGTGAGACAAAACCTCGGGGAACCCTTATCTGGCAATGTGACCCTGAGACATAGATGCGACACAAGCACAGGAATGGTTCAGAATGGCTCACTAACCCACTCCGCAGTGGTGGGCAATTGACCTACCCCCCTCAGATCTATATCCCGGCATTTATGGCCCGCACGTCACCCTATATTATGACTCTACGGGTGTGATGTCACCGCCGAGGATTTTTATAAGGATCTTACCAGCACTACGACTAAGATCAGGATCATAGGGGCTATTAGCGGGCCAGCAGGAACAGCTCTCCACGCTAAGATGTGCCCCGACCTCTGGTGAACGAAAGGACTCACGTCCCCAAACATTACAACTGCAGTATCCCCTGATCACACCGCTAAAGAACTCTGGTTTCTTGCCTACCAACTAATTAAACAGGCGGATACAAGTACTAATCAACTTTAGTATTTTAAAGAAGGGGAAATCGAATATTGGAGGATGGATAAAGGAATTTGTCTGATGTATTCTGTTGTCTTCTAGCGAACTTTTACAGTAGTTTGATTGGCTTTGGTAAAATTGTAAATTGTCCCTAGTGTGTAGGATAGTGTTAGTGTACGAGGATCGCTGGTCACCGCGGACTTGGCGGGCCTTTTTCTGCGCTGTATCTCTAAACTAAACTAATAACATTTATATCTCTATGAGGAAAAGCTAAAGGAAGATGCGCCAGATATGAACCAGAACAATGAAATTCTTACTTGCTTCAGCTTCACATGACGTCAAATTTAGCTGAAGAGAGCTTCAGGGGAGGAGAGAGGAATGAGATGGAACAGTCCTATAAGTCTGTAAAGTCTGCGAGGCTAAAGAAATTAACCTCGCGGGAAACAACAGAACGTTAACGAGAGGAACCGTGGAGCCGTGTAATTTATTGGAGGATAAAGGAATCTGCAAAAGTGCCACAAAAACATCACACTGGGACAAGTGTGTGGAAGAAAACATTTGTAGAAGAGGAGTAAAAGAATTAACAATGTTTGCTTAAGGTCCCAAAGGGGTTTTCTGCCCAATTCATTGCTTGTGAAGTTGTCTTAAATGATGTTTTATGGGAGAACAGCCGGTAATTTCTCCAAGAAGGAACTGCAGATGTTGGAAAATCGAAGGTAGAAACTCAGCGGGTTTCGGGCCGAAACGTTGCCTATTTCCTTCGCTCCATAGATGCTGCCGCACCCACTGAGTTTCTCCGGTAATTTCTCCAGTGAGACTAAAAATGCTGCAAGAAGATAAATAACTAAATAATCTGTGATAGCAATATTGCATTAGGGATAAATGTTCGCCAGGCTGCTGAGAATTATTTTTCAAAATAATGGCAACAATTATGGAGTGTTGGTAATATTCGGAAGCTGGCACTCCTAACAATACAACATTCCCTTGATTTGTAGATGTGTTGGTGTGAGTGGCCAAAATGCACCTCACTTTGTAGTGTGGGAGGAAACCGAAGATCTCGGAGAAAACCCACGCAGGTCACGGGGAGAACGTACAAACTCCATACAGACAGCACCCATATTCAGGGTCGCACCGGGTCCCTGGCGCTGTAAGGCTGTAGCTCTACCAGTACACCACCATGTCGCCCAATACTGGACCCCCGACAACACTGGCACCTTAGAACAATCGGGATGATGTTTAGACGACATAGAGTTGGCATGTGTCTGCATTAAACTGACCTGGCAGGGTTTATGATGGGATCCCTACACCCATTACATTTGGCTGACCAATGTTCCATGCATGTGTTCAAGAAGGAACTGCAGATGCTGGAAGATCGAAGGTACACAAAATTGCTGGAGAAACAGCGGGTGCACCAGCATCTATGGAGCGAAGGAAATAGGCGACGTTTCGGGCCGAAACCCTTGAAGGGTTTCGGCCCGAAACGTCGCCTATTTCCTTCGCTCCATAGATGCTGCTGCACCCGCTGAGTTTCTCCAGCAATTTTGTGTACCTTCAATGTTCCATGCATGTAGTTCCCAATGAGCACCAGTAGGTAGAGCTAAATCACCTTTTTATCACAACCTTGAATGGATTGTGTTGCTGTTCGGCTTCACTTATTTTTCCACTTTCTCAGGCTTTATTTCTGTTTTCCACTTTGTGATTTAGTTCTTTATGTCATAATGTCATAGTCAAGAGTGTTTTATTGTCATATGTCCCAGGTAGAACAATGAAATTCTTACCTGCAGCAGCGCAACAGAATATGTAAACATAGTGCCCTGTAAACAACATCATGAATGAGAAATAAAATTCACTGTGTGAATCAGGAGAGTCAGGAGTGGCATCCAGATGATTGGGAAATTGCCAATATTACCCCACAGCACAAAAAGGGAGCAAGGCGGAATAGTGGGAGCTATAGGCCGGCTAGCCTGACTTCAGTGGTTTGTAAGATTTTATAGTCCAATTTAAAGGATGCGGTTATGGAATACTTAGAAGTTCACAATAAAATAGGTCAAAGTCAACATGGATTTGTGAAGGGGAGGTCTTGTCTGAAAAATTTGCTGGAATTCTTTGAAGAAATAGCAGGACAGACAAAGGAGAGTCAGTAGATGCTATTTACCTAGATTTTCAGAAAGCCTTTGATAATCTCATTGCTGAGGTGACACGTTGTCTTGTCAAACACATTTCATTGTACCGTTAACCCTATGTCTACTATGTCTACATATGACAAATAAAACTGAACTGAACTGATAAGGTGCCACAAGGGAGGCTGCTAAGGACCATGAGAGCCCATGGTACTGCTGTGGTTCAATGTTCTTAGACAGACAAAGACACAAATAAAATCAGTGATCAAGCAGTACAATCTTTATTTCGCCAGCGGGTGTGGTAAAATTCTGTACAGTATGCAGATTAGAGACCATACAGAGTTCTCATCCCCACACAAAGGGACAATGATCTCAGTACATGCATATATACTCCTATAAACAATGATTCAGCAATACCTTATCGACAGAGCATAGTACAGCCTCTTGCTTCTTAAGGTTGACAGATCCTTAAGATTGACAGCTTCTTAAGATTGACAGGTTCTTCTGACAGAGGAAGGGTTAGCCATATATGGTTATATGAAAAAGCTATTTTTCTGCAGAACAAGCATTTTGTTTTTTTTTTACTTATGATGCACATTATAATCTTATAGAGCAAGGGTTAGTGCCAAGAGTCTGAATTCTCTCTAATGGTTATATAGAGGAGACATTCATGAAGCTGTGCTTGTTATCTCGCTTATGTTATTGGAAAGGGAACATCAACAGTTTGCTGGCCTTGTTAATGTACTGAAAGCAAAGGTTAGTGCTTTTTTGCTAGCCTTGCAATTTAATAGTAGAAGGTGACAGGCTTATCTTAGCTGAATCCATTTTGTAAAGTAAAATCTTTTTTAACTTCCACAGTATCAAAGGGCAGATAGTAGCATGGATATCAGGTTGGCAGGATGGCAGAAGGCAAAGAGTGGCAATATAGGGGGCTTTTTCTGGTTGATTGCCAGTGATGACTTCCACTGACCTCTGTGCTGGGGATGTTGCTCTCACATTGCTTATTAATGATTTGGATGAGGGGATTGAAGGCTTTGTGGCCAGGTTTGTGGATGATACGAAAATAGGTGGAGGGGCAGGCAAGTAGTGTAGAGAAAGCAGGGACTGCAGAAGGATTTGGATGGGTCGGGAGGATGGGCAGAGATGAGGCAGATGGAATATGGTGTAGCAAAGTGTGGTGTCATGCATTTTGGTAGTAGGAATAAAGGCATATATTATTTTCTAAATGGGGAGAGAATCCAGAAATCGGAGGTACAAAGGAACGAGGGATTGCTGGTGCAGGATTCCCAAATAGCTAATCTGCAATCGTATCAGTAGTAAAGAAAGCAAACGCAATCCTAGCATTTATTTTGAGAAGGCTTGTTTACAAAAACAGATACCGTGTGTAATGCTGAGGTTTTATAAGGCACTGGTCAGGCTGCATTTGGAATATTGTGAAACATTTTGGGCGCCATATATGAGGAAGGTTGTGCTGGCTCTGGAGAGGGTCCAGTGAAGGTTTACAAGAATGGTCCCAGGAATGAATAGGTTAACCTATGATGAGCGTTTGTCGGCACTGGGCCTGCACTTGCTGGAGTTTAGAATAATGAAGGAGGACCTTATTGAAACGTACAGGATAGTGAAAGGCTTGGATAGAATGGATGCGGAGAGGATGTTTCGACTAGTGGGAGAGTCTAGGATTAGAGGTCACAGCCTCGGAATTAGAGGACGTTCTTTTAGGAAGGAGATGAGGAGGAATTTCCTTTAGTAGAGGGTGGTGAATCTGTGGAATTCTTTGACACAAGGTCAAGTCAGTGGCTGTATTTAAGGCAGAGATAGATTGATTCTTGATTAGTACAGGTTATGGGGAGAAGGCAGGAGAATGGGGCTAGGATGGAGAGATAGATCCACCATGATTGAATGGCAGAGTAGACTTGATGGGCTGAATGGCCTAATTCTGCTCCTATCACTAATGATCACATAAATATATATATAGTTTGGATCAAACCCAGGACTTGGGCGTTGTAAGGCAGCAACGCCACCACTGCGCCACCCAGTGCCACTCAACCGGGTGTTCGATGTTTGTCCTACATGCGTGATTTTGCCGTGATTCAGCCAACAACAGCGTTGTCACTAATGAATTTATAGATGGCATTGGAGCTATGTCTAGTCGCACTGTCATGGGTGTGAAGAGAGCAGAGCGCAGGGCTAAGCACGCACCTCTGTTGTGGGTCAGTGGGGAGATGTTGTTACTGATCCGCTCTGATTCAGCTGTGCCTAGGAGCTTTCACAGTGGAGCAGTAAGTTGGAGATGCAAGACACTGCAGCTGCTGGAATCCTGAGAAAAAAACAAAAAGTTCTGGAGAAACTCTGCAGGCTCAACATCTGTTGAGGCGAATAGACAGACAGTGATTCGGGTCTGACGGAGGGTCGCCTGCACATTTCCCTCCACAGAACTGGGCTTGTTAATGTGTGTTGTTGGAAGGAACTGCAGGTGGCTGATCATCCAACTCAGTTTACATCAACGATAGACATAAAATGCTGGAGTAACTCAGTGGATCAGACATCATCTCTGGAGAAAAGGAATAGTTGACGGTTTGGGTCAGAAACCTCTTCAGTGTGAATGTGGAACCGATCAGCGAATGCTCTTTTGCCCGGTTCACCGGCAGGAGCAGCTAAAGCTCTTCTGTGAGACCTGCGATCGGCTGACGTGTCAGGACTGCCAGCTGCTGGAACACAAGGAGCACAGGTAACCACTCGGGCAGGTTACAGATCTGGTTACTGTGTGTAGGAAGGATACTGGTTTAAACCGAAGATAGACACAAAATGCTGGAGTAATTCAGCGTGACAGGCAGCATCTCTGGAGAGAAGAAATGGATGCTGTTTAGGGTCGAGACCCTGTATCAGTCAGATTGTGTAACATCAGGTACAATTTGTGCAGGAAGGACCTGCAGATGCTGGTTTAAACCGAAGATAGACACAAATGCTGGAATAATTCAGCAGGACAGGCATCTCTGGTTGACCCATTCCTTCTCTCCAGAAATGCTGCCTGTCCTGCTGAGTTATTTGAGACCATTTTCTAACATTTTGGGTCTATCTTGAGTCTTCTCTTAGTCTGAAAAAGGGTCTTGATCTGAAACATCACCTGTTCTTTTTCTCCAGCGATGCTCTGTGGCCTGCTGAATTATTCCAGCATTCTATCTCTATCTTTAGCTTGTCAATGTTTGAGTCAGAACCATATGGATATTCTCAGCGCTCCCTATGTTTAAGGACCCTCCTGTTCTCTTAGAATCTTGCAACTTTGGATTTTGGAACAGAAATCTGGCTGCTTTTCTACAATCAAAAATCACTTCTCTGTGTACCAAAAAGGACAATTCCCCTCTCAGCAATCCCTGAAATGCTGCCTTTTTAAAATCTTCTGCTCACAGCTAAAGCCCTAGAGGGAATGAGTGTAACCAATACTCTCTGAGCGCTCTACTCAAGTATCAGGATATACTGTTGTGGATGCCAGATCTCCGATTTCACCCTACGTTTTGAGCACACCCAATGGTCGACACCTTGGCACCGTAAGAAGTGGCTACAATCCCAGTCCTTCCCAAAGTCATCTATCTAAACAAGGCCACCATGTGTAGTGGTGTGGTTGGTTAGCTAGTCACCCAGAAGATCAGAAGATCTACCCAGAAGAGAGACACAAAATGCTCAAGTAATTCAGCGGGTCAGGCAACATCTCTGGAAAAAAGGAATAGATTGAGACCCTTCTTTGGACTGAGTCAGGGGAAGGGGGAACGAGAGATATAGATGTTGACATATAGAACAAATGAGTGAAAGGTATGCAAAAAAATAACCCCTAACTCTGTCTGAAGAAGAGTCTCGACCCAAAACTTCTCCAGAGATGTTCAGTTTAGTTCATTGTCAGGTGTTACTGAGTTACAGTGAAAAACATTTATTGTGTGCTAACCAGTCAGCGGAAAGACACTGTTGTGTTACTCCAGCTTTTTGTGTCCATTTTCGGTTTCAAGCTGCATCTGCAGTTCCTCCCTACACATAATAACCCAGTTGCCTGGGTTAACAAAATCCACTCAAGCTCCGATGGAATATAGAAACAAGTAATAATCTGAATGTTTTTGAAAAGAACAGCTTGTCTTTGAAATAATGATGGTTTTCAAGTAAAAATGTGAACTGCGGGCCGATGATGTCTTTCTCAGAAGTAATTTGGAAAGAAATATATTAGAAGCTATATATTAACTTTATTATGAAAATTCTCAGTAGGTGAGGTGACATTTTGAAATAAGAGTCATGAGTAGTTAATTGTCATATGTTGTCGTGGCTATTCCTGAAGGTCGAGGATGATGGACTACGTTCTGTTATTTTTATGGATTCTCAGGTGGCTTATGAGTCCAATCCTGGCTTTGCAGCTCACAGAACGAAGACGCCTGTGCATGTGTTTGTTTAACGTGTACTTGATGTTGCTCTCCAAGAAGCACACGGTCCTTCACAAATCAATCAACTAATTCCAATGGCAAGGGAACCAAGACAATTGGAGCTGATAGATCTGTTGCAGCCTTCATCCGCCTTCACAGACGTTAAGTTCAAGATAACTTTGTCCGCCTGGTCCGCCGTTGAGGTATTGTAGGTTGGATCGTTCTTAGTCTGGACCCTCATCCTCGACCTTACCGCCATGGGTGGCCCCACCCGAAGCTGGTGGTTCCGACCACATCGCTCTCAGAATCATGGGGTCACGCAAGCCTCTTCACCACGACAAGGTAAACGATCCGAAGAGGTGTCATATGTACTGCAAACAGGTACGCCATGTCCAAGGTACTCAAACATCAATACACTCCTCTCCACACCTGAGGTTCCCCATCCCAACCCCCACAGCCTCCGCAGTGCCTTTAGCCTCAGTAACCATCACTATCGTGGTCTTAAGACTCAAATTTGGATAAGATGACAGAGACACGGAGCATTCTTCAAGAAAACGAAAGCCTTTATTTGCAAATATTCAGCTGGAACATTCAGAGATGACATCCCCTGTCCGCTCTCTAATTGCTCTCTGCTTCACAAAAACAGGCAGCTCTTTATTACAGTTTCAGCCTTATCATCTGCTACATTACCATGCCTGCTTCCATCCTTGGTTCAATCTTATTAAAACTTTACATTCCCCTCATATCTCTCATCGACTCGCCACCCTTAAATTTAACTTTAATGTCTCAGCTATGTCCTTGCCACCATTATGTTCCAGCTAAAGCAACAGCAACTTGATGCCAAGGTTACACATACCATACATATTGGTTTACAATATTGGCTTATATGTTTACACACAAAGATACAAAAGGTGCAAGTAACTTGTTTATAACTTTCATACCACCCCCCATCCAATGTATCCAGTCAAACCCGTCATGATCGCAACCTCATCATTGGGCATTTTTAAAGTGGAGATCAGTAGGTTCTTGATTAATAAGGGTGTCAATGGTTACAGGGAGAAGCAGGAGAATTGGGCTGAGAGTGAAAAATAGGCCAGCCGTGATCGAATTGTAGAGAGGACTCAACGGGCCGAATGGCCTAACATTGCTCCAATGTCTTTTGGTCTTATCACAAAATGATACATGCATCTGAAACAACCCAGACAGTGGACCTTGAAGGTAAAGTTTACTTCGGAGTCACGTGAGTGACTACGTGAAGAACCCGCCAGGACGCATGCGTGTCATATCGCTACACGCATTGCGAAACGACAGGCGGGGTGGAACGACGTTCCCCCGCAGCGGCAAGTTTAAAAGCCGGGACCGACAGGTAAGTGGTTACTCTGCGGTCATTATTGTTCCCATACTGTTTCACAGGTGGACGATGGACAAATCGAAAAAGTCGACTAGAGCTGCGACTAAGCTGGCGGGGGAGGACCGCGGAGTTGCGGGCAGCCAGCAGCGGCCGGCGGCACAGGAATCACCCGTAATGGGATCAGCTGTGCCCGGCTTAGCCCCCGCACCGGCCAGATCTACACCGTGGCCGGGCAGGAAGGCAAAAAGAAAAACGAACTGAGCCGTTGACTCTGATGAGTCCGACTTTGAGGAGCCGCGAGCGGCCAGCAACCGTGCGCGCTGGAGCCGGATGGAGCGGCTTATGGAGCAAATGCTCCAACGTGACAGACTCCGGGAGATGGAGTCTAGTCACCGTGGGTCATACATAATACCCACAGCAGCACCTTATGTAGGGCTGCACAGTGCATCTCCCTCGTCAAAGGGGAGTACTGGGGGTCAATTCTGGGCTGACCCCGAAGAGAGGTTTGCCGAACAAACTACAAGTGTGCAGGGGGTGCAGGAAGGAGAAAATCTACCGGACATTGTGTCCAACTACATACAGCCGGATCAGACTGGACGAAACCTAGAACAGAAACTAGCTGCCAGCATTGATGTCCTGTCATTCAAGCAACTACAGGAACAGGCTGTGATGGACACCACTGCCAAATATCTGGCACCAGGAAATTGCATATCCCTGAATGTTCCAGTCATGAATAATTGTATCTGGAAACACGTCGGAGCAGCAGTTAGAAGCATGGATGTCAAGCTCCAGAAAATACTAAAACTACTAACAGCAGGGATCACAGCATTCGCTCGCACAGTGGATGGGAAGGAAATGTTGCAAGAACAACAGGATGCACTGGCACTATTCTGCAATACGCAGTATGAAATCAATAGTATCAGAAAGAGTGCCATCCGACCTGCCTTAAAAAGCAAAATTTGCAGGCCTGTGCAAACCTGGAGACACAAAGGCACCGATATTATTATTTGGTGGAAACCTGTCCAAGCAGGTTAAGGAGCTCGATGAGGAGGCAAAAACCCTGGGGCTCATAAAGGCGACAACAGCAAGGACCTCCCACCGCCACAGACAGCACCCTTACGCACCCACCAGCAGAACAGGAGAAGCTGGTGAAAGCTCAAAGGCCGGGCGTACAGGACAGCGGTCTTTTTTAGGCCATGGCCCAGACCGGCCTTCGTGGAAAATGCGCAAACCCCAAACCCAAACCCAAACCCTGGCGCCTCAACCTCCTCGAAGACCACACAGGAAGAAGTAAACCTTCCACTGGTAACCATGGAGGTAGGTGGATCTGGTCCCTTACAAATTATAGGAAGCGTGGATAATACACATATCGGTGGGAGATTACACTTCTTTTGGGAGGCATGGAGTGCATTAACAACAGACACTTAAATCCTAAACAGTATCCAGGGATATACCATTGAATTTGTGCACAAAAATAGCCCCTCAGTTCAGCATGTACCATAGAAACATAGACATAGAAACATAGAAAAAAGTGCAGGAGTGGGCCATTCGGCCCTTCGAGCCTGCACCACCATTTGATATGATCATGGCTGATCATCCAACTCAGTATCCCATCCCTGCCTTCTCTCCATACATGTGCAATATATTCATTTCAAAATGGAAACCTTTGTTACTGCCAAACAATTGATTTCCGAAGGCTACTTCATGGCTAGCATCGATTTAAAACATGCTTACTATTCATTGCCTATACGGACTGACCACAGACGTTATTTAAAATTCAACTGGATGGGGCAGGTCTGACAGTATAGAACTCTACCAAATGGATTAACATCAGCCCCCAGGCTGTTTACAAAAATCTTGAAACCAGCCCTAGCGTTTCTTCGGAAACAAAAACATATGATCATGGCCTATCTAGATGACATATTGATTGTGGGCAAAACTTTGGAATTAGCCAAACTAGCTGTATCAGCCACCAAACAATTGTTTGAGAAACTGGGGTTTATCATCCATCCAGTTAAATCTAAACTAACGCTTTCCACCATAATGGATTATTTGGGGTACACTATTGACTCAATTCACACGTCGGTGACTTTACCAAAGGACAAGGCTACAGTCTTAACTGAGGCCTGCAACAACCTCATTGACAACCTCGTTTTTTTTGGACAATCATGTCATAAGCCGTCTAAATTGTCTATATTTTGTGTTATTCTCTCTCCATGATCATTATTTTTAAACTAAATATTCACAACAGTTTGAGTCACATGTATTGTGCAAAAAACAATAATTTTGATTTCAATATATTTTGAGAGGATGTTTCTGGATTAATTTATGGGAATTAAACATTAAATTCCTTCCATCTGGCATATAAATTCATGACAGTGAGATTTAAAAATCATTATATAGTGAATTCTTCTGTGAATGGGATTAGTTTATTATTTGGATAATTAGGCTATTTAAAAAATATATCCTTTTCTTAAGAAATTGAATCTACAGGACATTCTTAATGGGAAAGTAATGGGCAGAAAGGCGTCATGTGGGGTTTGAAGAGCAAAAACTTGTAGTTTACAATGCCAAAATTGAAAAGTTGAGGAAAGACAAGGCGTACAGAGTTGCTTATTGGTTAGAATCTGAGGAGTATGATGTTGCTACTGATTATGATATGCCAACGTACCAGCTAGCAACTGATCTTCTCCATAAAGACTTGGTCTATTGCTAGAAATTGTAATTTATTTACCTTTCTGTTATGGACTTACAGCGTATTATACAATAATATTAAAGTTCTGATCTTGTGAATATCACATTTTTGAATTTTCAAGGCAGTCTGGGTGTTTATTACTATTTCCGTCACAACGGTCAATTTTGTAATTAGCTACAATTAGATAACTAACTAATTATATGCTTTAATTTCAGATCATCCAAGTAAGATGTTTTGTATTTGTTTCAGAATACTTCAATCTATAATAACTGAAAATTTCATTCAGTTCTCTTAATTTTTAAGAAAGATGGGCTTTTGACTGTCCTCGATCACAGCTCTTGTGTTAAGTCGATGGAAAAGCAATAGGGAACAATATGCCAATTTCCGAGTATTAAAATGGCCATAACTTTTTTTAATACTGAAGATATGAAAGTGAATTAGGTGTCAAATTAAACTTCTTTATATGCTTTATCTGATGGAATAAATTGCAGACTTGATTTTTAAAACCTCAAAATGTTGTACCATTGCTAGATAAAGATAGATATTATTAGTCAGGGGGGGGGTGTGAAGAAATGGGGTTGATCAAATTGGCAGATTTTGGTTAAGCTAATAACCACAGGCAGAAAGAATAATAAACATAAGAGTGATTGAAGATTGTTCTGCTGAACCTAACCAATTCTACATCACCCAGTCAGTGAAGATGCTATGCAATGCTAAGGGTCAGCCACCCTCAGCTCGTTGCTGGGAGAAGAGTCCGTGCTACCAGAAGGGAGGATCATCGATTAGAATTACACGTATCTGGAGTGGACATCGCCAGGGATGATGACTCCATTCCATTCGCGACACCAAGCGCAGACTCGGCGACCGTTTGTCCGAACACTTGAACTCGGCCTACTGGATCTCCCAGTTGCCAACCATTTTAACCCCTTCCCCTCCCCATACTGACGTTTCTGACCTGGGCCTCGTACAATGCCAGAATAAGGCCACACACAAAGTGGAGAAACAGCTCCTCATATTCCACTTACAACGCAACGGTATAAACGTTGAATTCTCCAATTTTAGATAACGTGTAACAACCCCCCTCCTCCTTTCCCCTTTCTCCCCACATCCACCTCTCTTCCTCCCCCAACCCTTTTCCCCACGGGCTAGCACCTATTCCTCCCCCCCTCCACCCACCCCCCCTCCTCCCCCCCCTCCCCCTCCCCTCCCCTTCACCTCCATTCTATGTTCTGGCTTCACAACTGTCAACTCTTCAATCCTTTTGCCTCACACCTGTTTTAAAAAATAATCTCTGGCCTTTGTGCAACGATCTGCCAACCTCCCACCTGTGTTCACCTATGACCTGTCATGCTCCGCCCTGCTCCTCCTCTCTTTCAGCTTTCTTCCTTCTCCCCCTCCACAATCAGTCTGAAGAAGGTTCACCCGAAACGTCACCTGTCCTTCTTCTCCAGGGATGCTGCCTGACCTGCTGAGTTTCTCCAGCACTTTGTGTCCTTTTTCGTGCACTAGCATCTGCAATTCCTTCTTTCTCCAGGCACCTTTGTACTCGGGGAGATGCCAGAGGATAAAGTCATTAAATAGAATTACTTTACAACTGAGTGAGCTGATTACTTTGTGGACCTCTGTGGCTAATTAGGTAATTGTATCCTTTCATGTTTGTAAATAGTTGATCATTGTCAAAGTTTATTATGTTTTTTTTAAAGAGAAACAACTTGGTGTAAATGAGGATAGGTCTGGTGTATATCATGTCAAGAGAGTCAAGGGGCAGCTCAGTGGCCCAGCGGTAGAGGTAGAGTTGTTTTGCTTTACAGTGCCAGAGACTCGGCATTCGATCCTGACTACGGGTGCTGCCTGCACGGAGTTTGTATGTTCTCCATGTGAGATTAATTTGATTACAAATTGTGTGTAGGATAGTGCTGGTGTACAGGGATCGCTGGTCGGCGCGGACTCGGTGGGCTGATGGGCCTGATTCCACGTTGTATTTCTAAACTAAACTAAGAGTCTTTAATTGTCACGCATACTGAAAGAGAACAATGTAATTCTTGCAGCAACACAACATGCTCGTAAACACAGTAACGTATTGAAACAAACAAAAAATTAAGTTCAATAAATAAAAAAATATATAGAGCAAAACAAAACAAGATAAAAGTCTGAAGTCCTCCTCAGTGCAACCAAGCCAGTCAAAGTTTAGTTGGAGTTAGTAGTGTTTTTGAGGCAGTGCCTCCTGCAGATCCCTTAGATGGTGGGGAGGTCAGTGCCCATAATGGACTGGGCAGTGTCCACCACTTTCTGTAATTGCCTTTGTTCCTGGGAATTCCAGTTGCCAATCCAAGGTGTGATGCAATCAGTCAACATGCTCTCCACTGTACACCTGTAGAAGTTCAAGAAAGTATTCGTAGACATCCCGAATCACTTCAATCATCTAAGGAAGTAGAGGCGTTGATGGCCTTTCTTTATGACTGTATCAATGTGCTGGGTCCAGGACAGATTTTCAGAGATACGCACGCCCTGGTACTTGAGGTTGTTGACTCTCTCCACCACTGTCCCGTTAACGAAGACAGGTTTGTGGATCCGTGGCCGTCCTCTACTCAAATCAACAATAGGTTCCTTGCTTTCGCTGACATTGAGAGCGAGGTTGTTGTTCTGGCACCATTCAATCGGACGATCGATTTCCCTCCTATACTCTGACTCATCATTATCTGTAATGTGTCCAACAACGGTGGTGTAGTGGGCGAATTTAAAGATGGAGTTGGAAGTGTGTCCGGCTGCACTATCATGGACATAGAGTGAGTGGAGGAGGGGCTGAGAACACAGCCATGAGACGCCCCTGTGCTGATGATTATCGAGGAAGAAGTATGTAGGAAGGAACTGCAGATGCTGGTTTAAACTGAAGATAGACACAAAAAGCTGGAGTAAAGGGCCTGTCCCACTAACGCAACTTTTCAGCGACTGTCTTTGAACTTCAAGCTCGAGGGCATTCGCCTGAAAAACCTCGAGCTAGATCGACAGTCAGCGATGAGACCACGAGCTGGATCGACCATCAACACACACACACACACACACACACACACACACACACACACACACACACACACACACACACACACACACACACACACACACACACACACACACACACACACACACACACACACACACACACACACACACACACACACACACACACACACACACACACACACACACACACACACACACACACACACACACACACACACGTCGCAAAGGCGGGGGCCAGGGAAAGCGAGGAAGAGCTAACTGAAATTCACACCCGCGATGAACAGGAAGGCAAAAGACGGCTGGCACAGTGTACGGTAAGTCCTTTAGAGAACGCGGAGGGGGGGAGGAGAGAAGGGGGGAGAAGGGCGGGAGTCACTTTTAAGAAGCCGGACAACTTTTAATAAAGTTTAGCGGGCATTTAACATTACCGGTCGGTTTTCCTTGGTTCTGAAAACTCCAAAGCGCCAATTAAAATGCCCGGTCAGCAAAGGAGGTTGTCTATGGCTACTTCAACTGCCTATAATGATATAGTGACCCCACTCTACTGCGCTATGAGTTCAAAAGAACCATGCCCACCAATTTTTACTTGTGGAAAATTTTTCAGCATGCTGAAAATGTTTCCTCGACCAAACGAGTATGCGGAACTTCCCTTGAGCATGACGGAGAGCTACAGTGACCTCCTAGGACCACATGTCAACCATGCTGCGAGTTTGAGTCAAGCGCAAACTCTTCTAATCTCACAAATTAGGTCGCCGCAGTGGGACAGGCCCTCAGGCAGCATCTCTGGAGAGATGGAACGGATGAGGTTTTGGGTTGAGACCCTTCTTCGGTCGAGGAGGAAGTGTTGTTGCCAATTCATACCAAATGTCTCTATTGATGAGGAAGTCAAGGATCCAGTTGCAGAGACCCAGTTCCCTGAGCTTGATGACATGTTTGGAGGAGATGATGGTGTTGAACGCCGAGCTGCAGTCTATGAACGACAGCCTGACTTGTGTGTTTTTATTGTCCAAGTGGTCCAGTGCAGAGTGGAGTGCCAATGAGATCGCATCTCCCATTGATCTATTATGGCAGTAGGTAAAGTGTAATGGGTCCAGGTTCTTGCTGAGGTTGATATGCATCATAGCCAATCTCTCAAAGCATGTGTAGGAAGGAACTGCAGATGCTGGTTTACACTGAAGATTGATTCAAAATGCTGGAGTAACTCAGTGGCACAAGCAGCATCTCTGGAGAGAAGGAAAGTTTGATGTTTTGGGTCGAGACCCTCAAAGCACTTCTTCACCATGGACAATAATGCCACTGGTTGGTAGTCATTGGGCCATGTCACCTTACTCTTCATAGACACCAGTATTAATGCTGCCCTTTTAAAGCAGGTGGCAACCCCAGACCTCAGTAATGAGTGGTTGGAAAGGTCTGTGAAAATTCTAGCTAGCTGGTCTGAGCAGATACACCATCTGGTCCAGATGCCTTCTGAGGATTCACCCTCCTGAAGAATCTTCAGACATTGTATTCAGTGACTGATATTATAATACCATCAGGGGCAATGGGGGCCTGGGAAGGCACATCAGCGTTCTCCCTATGGGGAGAATTACGCCAATCATCAATAAAGGTTATAAAATACATTAATTGACAGTTCCCTAACCCAATCACAAAATATCACATAACATTGTTTCGACAGTAAGCACGTAGTGGGAAACTGTTTCATTAACCAAAGAAACATGTTACCAAGTAATGTAAACAATTTGGGCAAGGCCCCTCTCCATGACCAATCACGAGTAACGGCGCGAAGACCATGCAACATAGTTAACACCAGTATTATTACCCATCATCTCCCAACCAATCCTGAGCATGCATTTGCAGCAGGACCTAGCTCCCTTTGCAAAACCCTCATACATATTAACAATTAAAGGACATCTGGACATCAAGCTATACTCAACTTCCTCCCAGGTCACAGACACTCTGGAGCCATGATCCTCATGGTTTTGCAGCTTTTGCAAAAGATGTCAACCAGGCTTTGCAAAAGCAGAAATCCTCCATTTAGTCAGGCATCTAAAATGCCCAATATTATCACCCCCACCCTAGTCGTCTTAACAGTTCCACTGTTTGCATCCTTGTATCCCTCTCGTTAGCACATCTTCCCCTGCGGGGAAGGCAGCATCTCAAGATAACTCCCTGAGGTTATCTGTTGCTGGCCTCGATTTGATCTGCCATTTTCTCGCCTCCAATAACTTTCAGTCTGAAGAAGGATTTCGACCCGAAATGTCGCCTATTCCTTTTCTCCAGAGATGCTGCCTTGACCCGCTGAGTTACTCCAGAATTTTGTATCAATCTTCAGTATAAACCAGCAACTGAGGTTCTTTCCTACACAATATTAAATTCAAAATCTGACATGCATACATATGTCTGTATGACACACAGCAGATCTAGTTTCCTCTCTCCCCTCTTTCAGTAATTGTTCTTTCTTATCTCATGTGCTTTTGATGTCAATCGTTAGAATACTGTAGAGGTATGGCCTTCATCTCTTGTGTTTTGTGTAGTTTCCGGGGACGAATGGATAAGATCTACAACTAGATGTCTGTAAAGGCGGAGTTTGGTCATTTCCCAGGGATGGTCTGTGTTTCCTGTTTCCTTCCTCTCAAATCGCCACCTCTGCATAAATCCATCTGCATTTTTTATGTCCATTCTCAAGGGCCTGTCCCACTTTCACGACCTCTGCCGAGTTTGCCCTTGACTCATACTCGCAGCATGGTCGTCACAAGGTCGTAGGTAGGTTGTGATGCTAGTCGTAGGTACTCGTGGCATCAAGTAGGTCGGGGCGTTTTTCTAGCCCTATGAAAAATGTCTGCGAGTAAAAAAGGTCGTGAATTGGGTCGTGAAAGTGGGACAGGCCCTTCAGTCTCCACACCACCTGTGGTCTCTCTATTTCTACAGTCAAGCTATTCTGACCACCATCTCTCACTAGTTAGTTCTTATTGACATTTAAACCCATTTATAAAAAAATTGTGTACAAAGCACCATAGGAAAATGTCCTTCAGCCCACGATATCTGTGCCGCACATGATACCTATTTACACTAATCCTTTCTGCCTACACAAGCCCCAAATCCCTCCACGCCCTGCATATTGATGTTTGTGGGTTAATTGGCTTGGTATAAATGTAAATTGTCCCTCGTGTGTGGGGATCGCTGGTCGGCAGAAGGGCCTGTTTCCGCGCTGTATCTTTAAACTAAACAAAACGAAGCTACTGCCTAGGTGAGATCTGCTACGTTATTTTACTGGGTTGGATGCAAAACAAGGCATTTCGCTGTACCTAGGTACATGTGACAATAACAATATAATTGAATCCTTGAATCATTGTAAATTAAAAGGTGTTTTGGACTATTGTGAATAATATTCGATCGTCCGTCACCACTGAAGTAAGTAGTGAACTTGCCGCATGAGCAGAGTTTTTCCTGAAAGGTTTTTCTACATTGCTCTGGATTCTCAATGGAACATTGGATTCCCAGTTTACTACTTTCCTTAACGCTAAACAGCAGCTACATTGGTGCTAAATTCTCCTTATGACTTTATGGGAAATATTTGCTTAACCAAGCCAAAACGAATGGGTTAAAATGAAATGAAAACTCCCCAATCAAATCTTTATCAGCAGATCGGAAACTAAACCTTGACTTTCATAAAATGGTTTTGCAGGATCAAGGGTGTACATAATGAAGAGTAAATACTTGAGTTTCAACATAATGATGTGTGCTGAATTTAGACTGTGTCATTATAGTGTCGTAATGCACTGACCCACCAGTGTGTCTTAATTACAAGCAGCAAACTACCCCCAGTTGACCTTTACAATGATCATCCTTTGTCCTATTTCTGAGTGAATATTCGAGTCTAGTACCAATTAGTTACTAATTGTGAGTAGATTTTGTGCTAATACTGCCCAAGTTGAACCCCCAAATTTCTCAAGGTCAGGGGGATGAAAAGGCAAGCACTAATCACTCAGCAGAGATGTTGTGCCTCTTACAGCTACTGATGATTATTTATTAAACTGCCAAGGCAAAGAATGATTGAGAGCCTTTATAAAACTGCAGCAACATTTTTATTGCAGCAATCTACTCCCAACAAAATCTACAGCTGCATTAAAATGCAATCCGGTATAAAGTCCTGCAATTTATATGCACAATCATTGATTTATCTAGTGTTTGCTGGAATTCCTTCCTTTTGTAAAATATAATTCTGCTTCCCCCAGCCAGCTTTTCTGCAGTGCTAATCCCTCTTTGTTTGACTCCCAGCAGGTGTAAATGCAGGAAAAACCTATTTTCTCTAATCCATTGCAATAGGATTGACCTTCCATTGATCCAGCAGTGATTGCCAAAATATCTCCGTACAGTAAACCTAGGTTATAACGGAGCAGAGAGGGGGAACGGTGTCTGTTATTGCGGATTGTCCGCTGTAACCGAGTCAGAGATTACCAAGTAATAAGGTATCATTGTATAGGGGGGGTTGCACGTAAGGTCATCGGGTCAAAGGGTGAGACGCACGGAGCAGCTCAATCCATGTGGAGGACATGGCTGTCTCGGCACACACTGTTAACACACGGAATGCATACTTTCTTACCTGTTGAAAACTGCCGAAATTGTCATTTTTTGGGCTATAAATATTTGTAGGTGCTGTCACTGAAAGCGGGAAGGTATCAGTATCTCTGAACCCAAGCATCAGCTCTGAACCCAAGCACCAAGGTGTAAGTGGCCGAAGGAGCGCATCCCTCGGGACGGCCCCCACTCTTCCCCCGGCCACCGTTGCCCTCCGCCCCATCTCCCTCTTTGGGCAGCACTGTCACGGGCTGTGAGTCGGCAGCACCCACACACGGGGCCGGTGAGAGTGGGGGGAGCGGGGCCAGGGGGAGCGGGGCCGGGGGGAGTGGGACCGGGGCCGCGGTTCCGGGCAACGTCAGCTGCAGCAGTGTTGGGGACAGTCTGCTCCCTCCACCCACCCAGAGTCACTGACCGTGCTTCACCGACACCCCGACCACCTCCTCCTCCCACAGCCGGTCGTGGTATAGATGGCCTGGGATCCGTGAGTGTGCAACCAGTCCGGATGGCGAGGATTGGTGGAGTCATTGGATGCGGCCCGCGGGCGGTCAAAGGCAAAGGTCGGTGCTGGCAGCGGTAGGTGTAACCTGGAAGTGTCCGAGGAAACTGTGTGGGCTGGCGGTGGCAGCAGTAGGTCCGGTCTGGAAGTGGCTGGGGAGGCGTTGCAGGCGGAAGTAGCGTCGTATAGCTAGGTCTGTCCGCTATAACCAAAACCCGTTATAAAGTGTTCCGTAATAACGAGGGTTTACTGTACTTTTACTTTGAGAGTCTCCCCATACATTCAAGATCAATATCCATCTGCACGCCATTCCTTTGCAATATTTTCCAAGAACACCATGTCCTCGATTGTGAATTAATTGTAATAGGATTACTATTAAAACACAAAGTACTTGTGCTACAACACCAGGATAAGTGCTCAACAAAGAATACCAAGCTCAATGCCAAAGTTGTATCTCAACTGCTTATACCTACATATCTATGCTATGGACAATAAATACATGTTAGTAGTAAATTGGACGGAACCATACACAGTTAAAAGATAAATTGGGAAATTACAGTTCAAGTATCTTTGCTCCACCACAAGGTCTGGTACTTTGCTGACAGATTGAGCATAAGATAAATGTAGGACATTAATTTGCCAGTCTGCCCGTGCAAGGAATCATCTATAATCCCTATTATTTTTGAAAGCTTGGCATCCTATTTGACCTTGGCGCTGCACTTCTGACCTTATATTTTCCGCATGTCAAAGGTTGTTTAAATCCATCTGTGCAGAATCAGCCCATTTGCTACACTCACTATATCTGGGTCATCTATTCCAATGTGTTTCTCTCTAACCTTCTATCCAGTACCCACCATTAACAAGTTCATTCAAAACACCTGCATTTTTAACTCCCTATCAATTCACACAAAGAGTGGTGGATGTATGGAACGTGCTGCCAGCCAGAAGAGGTAATTGAGGCAGGGACTATTGCAACGTTTAAGAAACAATTAGGCAGGTCCATGGATAGGACAGATTTGCAGGGATATGGGATAAATGCAGGCAGGTGGGGCCCAGAGTAGATGGGACATATTGGTCGGTTTGGGTGAATTGGGCTGAAGGGCCTGTTTCTATGCTGTATGACTCCATGACCCGTTCACCCATCAATCCTGGGTGGTCAATGATCTACATTGGCTCCTGTTCCAAATTAAAATCCTCGCTGGCATGTTTAATGTGGCCCTTGGCCTTGCTATCCTTTTCTCTGAGGCTTCCTCAAGCCACACTAATCATCTGGCCTTCGATCTAGCATTTTAGCGGCAAGAGCAGAGGGGTAGTCAGAAGCTATGAAACCCAATAAATAGGAATAAAACAGATGCCTTGAACTCTCAAGCAATGGGCTTTAAATAATGCAGAAACATGCCTTAACATTTGTGCCATGACCTGGTTCAAAGGTGGTGGCCCACATTGTTCATGGACTTTTTACATATAGTAGACCCCTATGCTAGTGAGTTAAACTTGAGGGCTGCATGCTGTGTGATTTCACTACACTTGGCCCGTGTCATGTGTGTATGTCGGCATGTTATGCAACTCAGGATGGCGATCTGATTTCAGGAGGTGTGTTACTGTCACCCAATTACGTTCACCTTTATAAAAATTACTTTACATAATATACCCAAATGCGGTGAAGTGATTGAATTTCTAGGCTCATTGACTCTTGCTAAGGAGCAGCTCCAAAAGCTAAATAAACAGGACCTAATATCCAGAAATCTTTTGAACTCTGCTTTAAATGTAACCAATAATTGAAAAATTACAGTCCCCCAGGATAAAGTTCCAAAGATTGCCCATAGTCTGAGTAGGGGATTTCTCCTCATTACAGTCTTTTGCAAATATGACCCTTATTCCCAACTCCGCAGCCAAGGGCAACATCCTCCCTGCATCTACTCTGTGAGATTGCCTTCTATTCGACTGTCCCTGGGAAAACATGTGTCTGTAATCTATCACCCTCATAATTGTATCAACCTATAACCATCCATCCATCCAGGCTAAATCAGATCACCCCTCAGCTTCCTGCGCTAGGAATAAAGTCCTAGCTCGGCCCAATCTCTCCCTATGGCTCAGGTCTTGGAGTTTTAGCAACATTCAATGGCATCTTTGCTATAGCAGGCTGACCAAAACTGAACACAATGATCCAAGTGTGGCCTCACCAACGTCTTGAAGGGCTGTAACATGACATTCTAAATTACATAGTCAATTCCCTGACTAATGACGTGCCAAAAGTTTTCTTCACCACCTTATCTTATCACATCCAAAGAAATTAGATTTATGTTCTTTGAGTTTAGAATAATGAGTGTTGATCTTATTGAAACATATAGGAGCCTGAAGGCATGACAAAGGGGATCTTCTAAAGTCTAAAGTCTGGTTCTAGAGCAGGATTACAGTTCCAAGATTTGACGAAGGTCATTTTAATACTGAGATGCACAGAAACAGCTTCTTCCCCACAGTAATCAGGCTATTGAACTCAACTCAAACAAAACTCTGAACATTAATAGCCCATTATCTGTTTATTTGCACTTTATCTGTTTTATTTATTCATGTGTGTATATATTTATACAATGGTATATGGACACACTGATCTGTTCCGTATTCATGCCTTCTATGATTCTATTGTGCTGAAGCAAAGCAAGAATTTCATTGTCCTATCTGGGACACATGACAATAAAGTATCTTGAATCTTGAACCTCTGTTCGCAGAGAGTGGTGCCTCTTTGAAATTCTCTCCTCCACGGATTGTTTAGACTGGATACCATTTGGGGTATTTAAAGAGGAGGACGATACAATTTGAAAGATCAAGCGTCTGAGGTCCATGTGAGCTTGCAGACGGGGCCTGCAACAGATCAACCATGATCATATTGAATGGTGGGACATGCTTGAGAGGTCGAATGGCCTCCTCCTGCCCCTATTTTCTGACATACTTTAGAGAACAAAGGTCTATCCTACTTTGTTCCTTGTTTAACTGATTCACCATCCCAAGAATCAGTCTACTGAATCCTTACACCATTTGGGCTGTGCCAAGGTGACTAATTTAGCTAACGAGATGAGCGTTTGACGGCACTAGGCCTGTACTCGCTGGAGTTAGGAAAGATGAGGGGGGACCCCATTGAAACTTAGCGAAGAGTGAAAGATCTGGAAAGAGTGGATGTGGAGAGGATGTTTCCACTACTGGGAGAGTCTAGGGTCGGAGGGCTCAGCCTTAGGATAAAAGGATGTACCTTTACAAAGGAGATGGCTATGGAGGCCAAGTCAATGGATATTTCTAAGGCAGAGGTAGATTCTTGATTGGTATGGGTGTCAGGGGTTATGGGGAGAAGGCAGGAGAATAGGTTAGGAGGGAGAGCTGGACCAGCCATGATTGAATGGCAGAGTAGACTTGATGGGCTGAATGGCCTAATTCTGGTCCGTTCACTTATGAAATCAGTCATGATTGAATGGCAGAGTAAACTTAATGCGTCGAATGGCCAAATTCTGCTCCAATTTACTTATGAACAAATGAGATCAGAACTGCACATAATACTCCAGGTGTGGCTCCATCAATTCTCTCTCTATTCGTTACCAATGTTTTTATTTGAAGACGAAAAAAGGTTCGTGTCACGTTGCCGGGATACGAAACAAAGCCGTTAAACTTTGCATGCGCGACTTTCCGGCGCCCACCGTCACAAACAAAACGTTCATGGTAACAATGATAGAATAAACGACCCCCTTATGAACTGGGAGATCTGACCTCTGCTCCTATTCGGAGATTAGGCGCTGATCCCGACACTGATCTCGGTTTCACAATCCAATTTGTATACTTGCTCAGAAGAAAGGTTTCAAGATTTGGACTTGCTAGAGCGAATGAGATCGTCCCTGTTCTGTCAATATAGCCCAGAGACGAGTCTGCTCCTCTTGAAACAGAAGAGGCGAAAGAGGAGACATTTAGCAAGTGCTTAAAGCTGGTGAAGCTCTGGACTTAAAAGTCTAGATTCAGCTTGGAAGGAAAACCCCATCCCAGCACCTCCTGGTATGTGTGGAAGCCAATAGTCTCAATTGTATGAGCAGGACACCAAGTGGTGGGGGAACTCAGTGGGTCAGGCAACATATGTGGAGGTGGTGGGCAGCCGTGACCCTCCTTTAGGCTGTTTCTGTTTTATTGCTGTCGTCCACAGCTGCTTTGTGGATATCCTCGCCCGGTACTGGACTAGCCCGAGATGCGCTGGTCCCATTGAATGGAGAGAAGGGACCGTGTTGCCTGTTGATGCGGGTTATTGATATTAATGCAGCGTTACTGACGTGCAGTGCTGAACGTGGGCCGGCAGCTTCCCACTGACGCTGTGTGCCCGAGAGATGGAGCAGTTCCCGCGTTTGACGGCAGCCTGGATCTGAACGCCCTCGGCCCCGCCGCGGAGAAGCGCTTCCTACGGCAGCGGCGGCCACATATGTGGCTGGATTAAATAACAACCTCCACCCCACCCCACCCCCCTCCCTCCGATCTCCTCCTCCATTCTCCAGGCCAGGAACACACACACACACACGGATGGGATTTGCAAAGGCGACGCCAGCTTGAAGCCGCAGCCGCGAGGATGGCAGAGAGCCCGCAGGAGCCCGGGCTCAACACGGGGAACGAAGCGGAGAGCAGGGAACAAGGCGACAAGGCGGAGAGAGCCAACCTCAACCTGCTGGAGACGTGCGCCGTCTGCAAGGAGAATTTCCAAAGTCGGGATCCCAAACTGCTGCCATGTTTGCACTCCTTCTGCAAGAAGTGTCTGCCCGAACCTCAGAGGCACTTAGTGCTGCAGGGCGCCGGCAGCCTGGCCGACTCCTCACTCCTACAGCAACAGAGTGAGTAGCCCGTGGGGACCGGGTGGGAGATGGAGAGAGGGGCTGGGAGATGGAGAGGGTGGCAGGGGGAAAGGAGAGAGGAGGGAGTAAGAGAGAGTAGGTGGCAGGGGGGTGGCAGGGGGAAGGGAGGGAGAGGGCAGAATGGAAAGTGTGGGAGGAGGTGTGTGTGTGTGTGAAGGGGAGGAAGTGATGGAGGTTAAAAGAGGGAAAGGCAGAGGAAGGGGGTTGAGAGGGAGGGAATGGCTGAGTGCAGGGGAGTGGGTTAGTAGGGAGGAGGTAGGAGGAAGGGTAGAAAGGGTAGGGAAGGAGGGAAAGGTGTAAAACGGCGCGGCCCTTGAACCCTCGTCCCTTGCGCAATGCACGGACTGCCAAGCCCCAGTGCACACAACCAACCCCCAGGCTTGCACCGGGCCTAGTGTCCAAGCCTTTGTCAAACCCGCTCCTTCCTCGTTCCCGGTCACACACAGAGCTGCGGGTCACAACAACAACAACAGCAACAACACCGCCACTGAGCCGGGGAAAGGACTGTGTGTGTATCTGTGGCTATGTACTTTGTGTATGCGTGTGTATGTATTCTGTGTGTGTGTGTATATAAAGGGGAAAGGACTGTGTGTGTGTATATATGTGTGTGTGTGTTTACTGTGTGTGTGTATATATATATGTGTGTGCTTTAATATGTGTGTGTGTGTGTGTATATGTGTGTGTGTGTTTTAATGTGTGTGTGTGTATATATGTATGTGTGTGTTTTAATTACTGTGTGTGTATATGTGTGTGTGTGTGTTTTAATTGTGTGTGTGTGTGTGTATTATGTGTGTGTGTGTGTGTGTGTGTGTGTGTGTTATATATGTGTGTGTGTGTGTTTGTGTGTGTGTGTGTGTGTGTGTGTGTGTGTGTGTATATGTATGTGTGTGTATATATGTGTGTGTGTGTGTATATATGTGTGTGTGTGTGAGTATTTACACCCACTGCAACTGACACTGACATTTGAAGTCTCGCTTCTCGCCCACTCTGACCCGTGCCCAATTACAAAGGGTGTGAATCGTTTGAAGGTATGTGTTACTGCTAGAACTTTAGCAGCCACGCCACCTTGGTGGAGAGGAGAATAACGTGACGGTAATGGACAATAGGAGCCACCCCTTCACACTGGGGCTGGCTCCTCATCACAATGCAGAGCATTTCCCTTTCGACCAAAGCAGCCTGTCACTGTGTGTGTGTGTGTGTGCGCGTTTCCCTCGCGAATTTGCCGCCCAGTAATTTCATCCGTGCTATAGTTAAGCTCTGAATAAACAGGAGCAGCGCGGGGATTTCGGAGGATGAATGTATTTGGCGCGGTGGCATCGCGGTAAAAGCGCTCACAATCCGTGGGTAACACGGTAGAGCTGCTGTTTGTATGGCTGGCTTCCCAGAGGGAAGTCTGCGGGAGGTCTGATTAATATTTCTTCTTCTTATTTTTTATGTATTTTATAACCACCCCCACCCCCAAAAAATGATGCTAAAGTGTCAAGCTGTAAGAGGCAGTCACAATTAATCAGAATAACCAAAGATCAATGATTAGCTCTCGGGTTACCTAAACCTCTCGGGATGCACTCTCTTTTCAGCCTGTTTGTGTTGTGTAGTTAACTCACGTTAACCACAATGCAGTAACACAAATCATTGGTTTCCTGGCGAATTTCACGCATCATCTGACACACTATATCAACAGATGAAATATCTATATAAAACAAAAAGTAATTTGCATCATTTAAAAAAAAATGAGCATAACTTGTAACTAAAACTGCATTAATTTAGGCATTGATACATTAAATGATTGTGTAAAATTAGGTCCCAATTTCAAGGTAAATGGAGGGCATTTAAGAAGACGATTGAAAGGGTTCAGAATAAACATGATACCACAAAGAAAAAGGGCGGGATTGACGACTCTAGTTCCTTGGATGACCAGAAGCATAGAAAGTAAAATAAGATTTAAAACAAAGACATGGTAATATAGCCAAAAGCCTGGAAGGGCATGGAAAACGCAAAGGGGAAATTGGGAAGGTCAAGAGTGATTTATTGTCATATGTGTCCCAGATAGAACAATTAAATTCTTAGTTGCAGCAGCACAACAGAATATGTAAACATAGAGAGACATAAAAAGCTGGAGTAACACAGGCAGCATCTCTGGAGAGAAGGAACGGGTGTTCCTTTTTCAGACTGGTTAGGGATAAGGGAAACGAGAGGTATAGACGATGATGTAGAGAGATAAAGAACAATGAATGAAAGATATACAAAAAAGTAACGATGATAAAGGAAACAGGCCATTGTTACATGTTGGATGAAAACAAGAAGCTGGTGCGACTTGGGTGGGGGAGGGATGGAGATAGAGGGAATGCCGGGGTTGCTTGAAGTTGGAGAAATCAATATTCATACCACTGGGCTGTAAGTTGCCCGAGTGAAAAATGAGATGCTGTTCCTCCAATTTGCGTTTAGCTTCACTCTGACAATGGAGAAGACCTAGGACAGAACGGTCTGTGTGGGAATGGGAAGGAGAATTAAAGTGTGTAGCAACAGGGGGATCAGGTAGGTCCAGGCGGACTGAGCGAAGGTGTTCAGTGAAACGATCGCCGGTTCTACGTTTTGGTCTCGCTGATGTATAAGAGTCCACACCTTGAACAACAGATGCAATAGATGAGGTTGAAGGAGGTGGAAGTGAACCTCTGCCTAACCTGAAAGTACTGTCAGGGTCCCTGGGCAGAGTCGAGGGAGTTATAGGGACAGGTGTTGCATCTTCTGCGGTTGCAGGGGAAGGTACCTGGGGAGGGGGTGGTTTGGGTGGGAAAGGATGAGTTAACCAGGGAGTTGTGGAGAGAACGGTCTCTGCAGAAGGTGGAAAGGGGGTAAAGATGGGAAGGTGTGACTCGTGTTGGGATCCCTTTAGAGGTGGTGAAAAGTTTGGAGGATTATGTGTTGTATGCGACGGCTGATGGGGTGAAAGGCAAGGACTAGGGGGACGCTGTCTCTGTGGTGACTAGGGGGAGGGGGGGAGCAAGGGCGGAGCTGTGGGGTGTAGAGGAACCCGAGTGAGGGCCTCATCTATGATGGGAGAGGGGAACCCCCATTCCCTAAAGGGAACATAGATCTTGGATGTCCTGGTATGGAACACCTCATCTTGGGCGCAGATGCGGCGTAGATGGAGGAATTGGGAGTAGTGGATAGAGTATTTACAGGAAGCATGGTGGGGAGAAGTGTAGTCGAGATAGTTGTGGGAGTCAGTGGGTTTGTAATAGATGTCGGCCAATTATGTAAACATAGTGTGCAGTTGCTGGTTTAAACCAAATATTTAAACAATGTAAACATAGTACACTGTGCACTGTAAACAATATAATTAATGAGAAACAAAATGTCTGTGTGTGTGTGTGTATATATACACATACTCACATATAGGGTGATTTCACGAAAGGTCACTGAAGCGTAGATCCGCACCCACGTGACCGAAAATCTCAACTGGAGTACATGTTATACAACGGTACATGTTAGTGAATGGGAAAACACGCACTTTCCTACCCGTTAAAAACATGGAAAACGGACGATATTTGAGCTGAAATTTTCTGTGCTAGTCGGGGTGACCGTGAAGCACAGCGAACTAAATTTTCAGGCAAAAAAAAAGATAGAAAGTAAGGTAATTACAAGAGGGAACTGAAGGTGGAAAAACAGCGGAAGTGCTTAGCAGACATTTGCCGTGGAGATTTAAAGATCCAAAATATCGCGAATTATCGCGTTTGCTTGCTGAATTTCATCAAAAGTAAGGCATTATTAACTTACTTTTGATGAAATTCAGCGAGCAAACGCGATAATTCCTGATATTTTGGACCTTTAAATCTCCACGGCAAATGTCTGCTAAGCACTTCCGCTGTTTTTCCACCTTCAGTTCCTTCTTGTAATTACCTTACTTTCTATCTTTTGTGTTGCCTGGAAATTTAGGTCGCTGTGCTTCACGGTCACCCCGACTAGCACAGAAAATTTCAGCTCCAATATCGTCCGTTTTCGATGTTTTTAACGGGTGGGAAAGTGCGTGTTTTCCCATTCACTAACATGTACCGATGTATAACATGTACTCCAGTTGAGATTTTCGGTCACGTGGGTGCGGATCTACGCTCCAGTGACCTTTCGTGAAATCACCCTATATATATATATATATATATATTACACACACACACACACACACACAACAAGCAATAATAGTGAAACAATGACAATAAAAGTCTATGTTCAGAGCTTATTTGGAGGTAGTTTGAGAAAATGAAAAATAAAGTAGATATCACAGTAAATCCAAAGATGTTTTTAAAGTCCATTATAGTGTGTGAAGATAACTTAGGAAAGAGTGGGTTCAAATTGGGACAGAACAGGCAACATGTCAGCGAAGATGGCGATGAAAACATTACAGAAGAAGAGGATAATGGTGCTGTTGTTACAGTTAAAAGCGACCAGTGTGCTAGATGAACCAAACATAGTGAAGAAGGAATGAATAAAGTCTTTAGCATCTTTCAAAGTGGATAAATGTCCGGTCGTGCATGAAATATACCCCAGCATTAATGTTTCAGGTTGTTAACTTCCCATCAGAGAGAGAAAAGCATGTTTAGAGTTGCAGATGTAATAACAAGGAACTACAGATGCTGGTTTATACAAAAGAAAGGCACAAAAATGCAGGAGTAACTCAGCGAGTCAGGCAGCACCCCTGGATAGCATAGATAGATCACATTTTGGATTGAAACCCTTATTCAGACTACTTTAGAGTTGCAGAGATAGGAGAAAGGAGATAACAGACAGGCATATCTGTGAAAGGAGCAAAGGCTGGATGACAGAAGTAATGCTTGCATCTTTAAGCTCCCCATTTACACTAAACCTGTGGATGTCCACTGTTTCCTGAGGGTATTTTTGTCTAATTGGTGAAGATGGACATAACTATTTGTTTAATTCCTCTACCACTTCTTCATTCCCTAATGTTTCAGTGGGTAAATGATCCACATTAATGTTAACAAGCTTCTTTATAACCCCTTATCAGTGACTTGGTCGTTTTTAACAAATTCTGGCATCTTTAACCTTGGTGTTTTCTTTGGCAATTGTATGCCATTTCCTTGATGTAATTGAATATACTGTAATCGATGAATTAGAGAACACTACTTTCAATATGTGGGCAAAATTAGTTATATAGCTCTTTTGATCGGGGACGAGAGAACTATGTAAAAGTTAGTTTGGAAATGGGCAAGCAGAAAAAAGCTGTCTGTGGGGGGGTGGGGGAGGGAAACTAATCTACCCACAGTAATCAGACACCATTGTCTCTTAACATAGCTGCTACTTTCACCATGGTAGTCTATTAAAATTGACAATCGATGTGCAATATTAAACATTAGACAATACAGGAGCTGGCCATTCGAGCCATTCAATGTGATCATAGCTGATCATTCACAATCAGTACCCCGTTCCTGCCTTCTCCCCATATCACCTGACTCCGCTATCTTTAAGAGCCCTATCTAGCTCTCTCTTGAAAGTATCCAGAGAACCGGCCTCCACCGCCCTCTAAGGCAGAGAATTCCACAGACTCACAACTCTCTGTGAGGAAAAAGTGTTTCCTCGTCTCCGTTCTAAATGACTTGCCCCTTATTCTTAAACTGTGGCCCCTGGTTCTGGACTTCCCCCAACTTCGGGAACATGTTTCCTGCCTCTAGTGTGTCCAAACCCTTAACAGTCTTATATGTTTCAATAAGATCCCCTCTCATCTGTCTAAACTCCAGAGTGTACAAGCCTGTAACATGTGGCCTTTAGCTTGCAATAACAAAAATAAACTTTTAGCTATTAAAAGGACTTTATTTTTGAAAATCATGTGGGAAAAAAAACATTTTTGCAAAGCTGCAATTCTACCGCCATTAACTTCCCTTCCCCTATTTACACAATTGTCTTTTTTAATGCGATTTTCTCGAACACAAGGTTTCTTAGGAACCCAACTATGGCAGAACGACCTAGACTGTCTTTAACTTGTACAGTTTGCCATGATTGGATCACTTTTCCCTCAAGATGTTTTGGTCTTAAAGGGATGTAAAATCATAAACTTTGTAATAGTTCTTTAAATGTTTGCCATTGCTTGTTTGTAATGATGGCTCTTCAGGTAATGTCCCAATCTACTAAAGCCAGGTCTACCTCACTCTGAGATACATTGTTTTTGACCAAAGATAGACATGAAATACTGGAGTAACTCAGCAGGTCAGGCAACATCCCTGGAGAAAAAGGGTGGGTGAAGTTTCAGGTCGGGACCCTTCTTTCGGGAATCTATCTTTGCTATAAATCAGCATCTGCAGTTCTTTGTTTCTTCGGTACTTTGTTTTAATTAGATTTCAGACTCGGATTCTAGATTTAACTAAATCACTTTCAATATCTATAAAACTCTATTATGTTATCACTGTTCCCTAAAGGCTCCATAATTCCCAGGTCGATAATTAATCCTTTTTTAAAATTTAATAGTTTTGTGTGTAAAATAACCTGTCTCTTGTTGGCTGCTCAACATTTGATCTAGACAGATTCCACAAGTCTTTCCACTGCACTCTTACTGCTCACTTGCTTCGTTCAATCTACATTAGATTGCAATATCCAGTGACTGTTACATTACACGTAGGAAGGAACTGCTGGTTTAACTGAAGATGGACACAAAAAGCTGGAGTAACACAGCAAGACAGACAGCATAGCATCTCTGGAGAGAAGGAATGGGTGACATTTCGAGTTGCATTACCCTTGTTGCATGCACCTCCAATTTTCTGAATAATACTGTGCCCTTAGGCCTCTTGGGAATAGTGGCACATGTATGCAACACCTAATGGTTTTTTGCCT